>NW_027193145.1:30000-57000 GCF_949987515.2 Delphinus delphis | reverse complement strand
GGGACGGGGACGGTTTAGGGTCCAGGTGAGGGTACGGCAACGCTTTAGGGGGAGTGTGCGTGTGAGGGCGCGGGTTAGTGTTAGCGTACGGGTTAGGATTAGGGGACGGGTGAGGGTCAGGCTTCGGGGAAGGGTTAGGGTTAGGGTTCGGGCTAGGGTTAGGGTTAGGGGACGGGGACGGTTTAGGGTCCAGGTGAGGGTACGGCAACGCTTTAGGGGGAGCGTGCGTGTGAGGGCGCGGGTTAGTGTTAGCGTACGGGTTAGGATTAGGGGACGGGTGAGGGTCAGGCTTCGAGGAAGGGTTAGGGTTAGGGTTCGGGCTAGGGTTAGGGTTAGGGGACGGGGACGGTTTAGGGTCCAGGTGAGGGTACGGCAACGCTTTAGGGGGAGCGTGCGTGTGAGGGCGCGGGTTAGTGTTAGCGTACGGGTTAGGATTAGGGGACGGGTGAGGGTCAGGCTTCGGGGAAGGGTTAGGGTTAGGGTTCGGGCTAGGGTTAGGGTTAGGGGACGGGGACGGTTTAGGGTCCAGGTGAGGGTACGGCAACGCTTTAGGGGGAGCGTGCGTGTGAGGGCGCGGGTTAGTGTTAGCGTACGGGTTAGAATTAGGGGACGGGTGAGGGTCAGGCTTCGGGGAAGGGTTAGGGTTAGGGTTCGGGCTAGGGTTAGGGTTAGTGGACGGGGACGGTTTAGGGTCCAGGTGAGGGTACGGCAACGCTTTAGGGGGAGTGTGCGTGTGAGGGCGCGGGTTAGTGTTAGCGTACGGGTTAGGATTAGGGGCCGGGTGAGGGTCAGGCTTCGGGGAAGGGATAGGGTTAGGGATCGGGCTAGGGTTAGGGTTAGGGGACGGGGACGGTTTAGGGTCCAGGTGACGGTACCGCAACGCTTTAGGGGGAGCGTGCGTGTGAGGGCGCGAGTTAGTGTTAGCGTACGGGTTAGGATTAGGGGACGGGTGAGGGTCAGGCTTCGGGGAAGGGTTAGGGTTAGGGTTCGGGATAGGGTTAGGGTTAGAGGATGGGGACGGTTTAGGGTCCAGGTGAGGGTACGGCAACGCTTTAGGGGGAGCGTGCGTGTGAGGGCGCGGGTTAATGTTAGCGTACGGGTTAGGATTAGGGGACGGGTGAGGGTCAGGCTTCGGGGAAGGGTTAGGGTTAGGGTTCGGGCTATGGTTAGGGTTAGGGGATGGGGACGGTTTAGGGTCCAGGTGAGGGTACGGCAACGCTTTAGGGGGAGCGTGTGTGTGAGGGCGCGTGTTAGTGTTAGCGTACGGGTTAGGATTAGGGGACGGGTGAGGGTCAGGCTTCGGGGAAGGGTTAGGGTTAGGGTTCGGGCTAGGGTTAGGGTTAGGGGACGGGGACGGTTTAGGGTCCAGGTGAGGGTACGGCAACGCTTTAGGGGGAGCGTGCGTGTGAGGGCGCGGGTTAGTGTTAGCGTACGGGTTAGGATTAGGGGACGGGTGAGGGTCAGGCTTCGGGGAAGGGTTAGGGTTAGGGTTCGGGCTAGGGTTAGGGTTATGGGACGGGGACGGTTTAGGGTCCAGGTGAGGGTACGGCAACGCTTTAGGGGGAGCGTGCGTGTGAGGGCGCGGGTTAGTGTTAGCGTACGGGTTAGGATTAGGGGACGGGTGAGGGTCAGGCTTCAGGGAAGGTTTAGGGTTAGGGTTCGGGCTAGGGTTAGGGTTAGGGGATGGGGACGGTTTAGGGTCCAGGTGAGGGTACGGCAACGCTTTAGGGGGAGCGTGTGTGTGAGGGCGCGGGTTAGTGTTAGCGTACGGGTTAGGATTAGGGGACGGGTGAGGGTCAGGCTTCGGGGAAGGGTTAGGGTTAGGGTTCGGGCTAGGGTTAGGGTTAGGGGACGGGGACGGTTTAGGGTCCAGGTGAGGGTACGGCAACGCTTTAGGGGGAGCGTGTGTGTGAGGGCGCGGGTTAGTGTTAGCGTACGGGTTAGGATTAGGGGACGGGTGAGGGTCAGGCTTCGGGGAAGGGTTAGGGTTAGGGTTCGGGCTAGGGTTAGGGTTAGGGGACGGGGACGGTTTAGGGTCCAGGTGAGGGTACGGCAACGCTTTCGGGGGAGCGTGCGTGTGAGGGCGCGGGTTAGTGTTAGCGTACGGGTTAGGATTAAGAGACGGGTGAGGGTCAGGCGTCGGGGAAGGGTTAGGGTTAGGGTTCGGGCTAGGGTTAGGGTTATGGGACGGGGACGGTTTAGGGTCCAGGTGAGGGTACGGCAACGCTTTAGGGGGAGCGTGCGTGTGAGGGCGCGGGTTAGTGTTAGCGTACGGGTTAGGATTAGGGGACGGGTGAGGGTCAGGCTTCGGGGAAGGGTTAGGGTTAGGGTTCGGGCTAGGATTAGGGTTAGGGGATGGGGACGGTTTAGGGTCCAGGTGAGGGTACGGCAACGCTTTAGGGGGAGCGTGCGTGAGAGGGCGCGGGTTAGTGTTAGCGTACGGGTTAGGATTAGGGGACGGGTGAGGGTCAGGCTTCGGGGAAGGGTTAGGGTTAGGGTTCGGGCTAGGGTTAGGGTTAGGGGATGGGGACGGTTTAGGGTCCAGGTGAGGGTACGGCAACGCTTTAGGGGGAGCGTGCGTGTGAGGGCGCGGGTTAGTGTTAGCGTACGGGTTAGGATTAGGGGACGGGTGAGGGTCAGGCTTCGGGGAAGTGTTAGGGTTAGGGTTCGGGCTAGGGTTAGGGTTATGGGACGGGGACGGTTTAGGGTCCAAGTGAGGGTACGGCAACGCTTTAGGGGGAGCGTGTGTGTGAGGGCGCGGGTTAGTGTTAGCGTACGGGTTAGGATTAGGGGACGGGTGAGGGTCAGGCTTCGGGGAAGTGTTAGGGTTAGGGTTCGGGCTAGGGTTAGGGTTAGGGGACGGGGACGGTTTAGGGTCCAGGTGAGGGTACGGCAACGCTTTAGGGGGAGCGTGCGTGTGAGGGCGCGGGTTAGTGTTAGCGTACGGGTTAGGATTAGGGGACGGGTGAGGGTCAGGCTTCGGGGAAGGGTTAGGGTTAGGGTTCGGGCTAGGGTTAGGGTTAGGGGACGGGGACGGTTTAGGCTCCAGGTGAGGGTACGGCAACGCTTTAGGGGGAGCGTGCGTGTGAGGGCGCGGGTTAGTGTTAGCGTACGGGTTAGGATTAGGGGACGGGTGAGGGTCAGGCTTCGGGGAAGGGTTAGGGTTAGGGTTCGGGCTAGGGTTAGGGTTAGGGGACGGGGACGGTTTAGGGTCCAGGTGAGGGTACGGCAACGCTTTAGGGGGAGCGTGCGTGTGAGGGCGCGGGTTAGTGTTAGCGTACGGGTTAGGATTAGGGGACGGGTGAGGGTCAGGCTTCGGGGAAGGGTTAGGGTTAGGGTTCGGGCTAGGGTTAGGGTTAGGGGACGGGGACGGTTTAGGGTCCAGGTGAGGGTACGGCAACGCTTTAGGGGGAGCGTGCGTGTGAGGGCGCGGGTTAGTGTTAGCGTACGGGTTAGAATTAGGGGACGGGTGAGGGTCAGGCTTCGGGGAAGGGTTAGGGTTAGGGTTCGGGCTAGGGTTAGGGTTAGTGGACGGGGACGGTTTAGGGTCCAGGTGAGGGTACGGCAACGCTTTAGGGGGAGTGTGCGTGTGAGGGCGCGGGTTAGTGTTAGCGTACGGGTTAGGATTAGGGGCCGGGTGAGGGTCAGGCTTCGGGGAAGGGATAGGGTTAGGGATCGGGCTAGGGTTAGGGTTAGGGGACGGGGACGGTTTAGGGTCCAGGTGACGGTACCGCAACGCTTTAGGGGGAGCGTGCGTGTGAGGGCGCGAGTTAGTGTTAGCGTACGGGTTAGGATTAGGGGACGGGTGAGGGTCAGGCTTCGGGGAAGGGTTAGGGTTAGGGTTCGGGATAGGGTTAGGGTTAGAGGATGGGGACGGTTTAGGGTCCAGGTGAGGGTACGGCAACGCTTTAGGGGGAGCGTGCGTGTGAGGGCGCGGGTTAATGTTAGCGTACGGGTTAGGATTAGGGGACGGGTGAGGGTCAGGCTTCGGGGAAGGGTTAGGGTTAGGGTTCGGGCTAGGGTTAGGGTTAGGGGATGGGGACGGTTTAGGGTCCAGGTGAGGGTACGGCAACGCTTTAGGGGGAGCGTGTGTGTGAGGGCGCGTGTTAGTGTTAGCGTACGGGTTAGGATTAGGGGACGGGTGAGGGTCAGGCTTCGGGGAAGGGTTAGGGTTAGGGTTCGGGCTAGGGTTAGGGTTAGGGGACGGGGACGGTTTAGGGTCCAGGTGAGGGTACGGCAACGCTTTAGGGGGAGCGTGCGTGTGAGGGCGCGGGTTAGTGTTAGCGTACGGGTTAGGATTAGGGGACGGGTGAGGGTCAGGCTTCGGGGAAGGGTTAGGGTTAGGGTTCGGGCTAGGGTTAGGGTTATGGGACGGGGACGGTTTAGGGTCCAGGTGAGGGTACGGCAACGCTTTAGGGGGAGCGTGCGTGTGAGGGCGCGGGTTAGTGTTAGCGTACGGGTTAGGATTAGGGGACGGGTGAGGGTCAGGCTTCAGGGAAGGTTTAGGGTTAGGGTTCGGGCTAGGGTTAGGGTTAGGGGATGGGGACGGTTTAGGGTCCAGGTGAGGGTACGGCAACGCTTTAGGGGGAGCGTGTGTGTGAGGGCGCGGGTTAGTGTTAGCGTACGGGTTAGGATTAGGGGACGGGTGAGGGTCAGGCTTCGGGGAAGGGTTAGGGTTAGGGTTCGGGCTAGGGTTAGGGTTAGGGGACGGGGACGGTTTAGGGTCCAGGTGAGGGTACGGCAACGCTTTAGGGGGAGCGTGTGTGTGAGGGCGCGGGTTAGTGTTAGCGTACGGGTTAGGATTAGGGGACGGGTGAGGGTCAGGCTTCGGGGAAGGGTTAGGGTTAGGGTTCGGGCTAGGGTTAGGGTTAGGGGACGGGGACGGTTTAGGGTCCAGGTGAGGGTACGGCAACGCTTTAGGGGGAGCGTGCGTGTGAGGGCGCGGGTTAGTGTTAGCGTACGGGTTAGGATTAAGAGACGGGTGAGGGTCAGGCGTCGGGGAAGGGTTAGGGTTAGGGTTCGGGCTAGGGTTAGGGTTATGGGACGGGGACGGTTTAGGGTCCAGGTGAGGGTACGGCAACGCTTTAGGGGGAGCGTGCGTGTGAGGGCGCGGGTTAGTGTTAGCGTACGGGTTAGGATTAGGGGACGGGTGAGGGTCAGGCTTCGGGGAAGGGTTAGGGTTAGGGTTCGGGCTAGGATTAGGGTTAGGGGATGGGGACGGTTTAGGGTCCAGGTGAGGGTACGGCAACGCTTTAGGGGGAGCGTGCGTGAGAGGGCGCGGGTTAGTGTTAGCGTACGGGTTAGGATTAGGGGACGGGTGAGGGTCAGGCTTCGGGGAAGGGTTAGGGTTAGGGTTCGGGCTAGGGTTAGGGTTAGGGGATGGGGACGGTTTAGGGTCCAGGTGAGGGTACGGCAACGCTTTAGGGGGAGCGTGCGTGTGAGGGCGCGGGTTAGTGTTAGCGTACGGGTTAGGATTAGGGGACGGGTGAGGGTCAGGCTTCGGGGAAGGGCTAGGGTTAGGGTTCGGGCTAGGGTTAGGGTTAGGGGATGGGGACGGTTTAGGGTCCAGGTGAGGGTACGGCAACGCTTTAGGGGGAGCGTGCGTGTGAGGGCGCGGGTTAGTGTTAGCGTACGGGTTAGAATTAGGGGCGGGTGAGGGTCAGGCTTCGGAGAAGGGTTAGGGTTAGGGTTCGGGCTAGGGTTAGGGTTAGTGGACGGGGACGGTTTAGGGTCCAGGTGAGGGTACGGCAACGCTTTAGGGGGAGTGTGCATGTGAGGGCGCGGGTTAGTGTTAGCGTACGGGTTAGGATTAGGGGCCGGGTGAGGGTCAGGCTTCGGGGAAGGGTTAGGGTTAGGGATCGGGCTAGGGTTAGGGTTAGGGGACGGGGACGGTTTAGGGTCCAGGTGACGGTACGGCAACGCTTTAGGGGGAGCGTGCGTGTGAGGGCGCGGGTTAGTGTTAGCGTACGGGTTAGGATTAGGGGACGGGTGAGGGTCAGGCTTCGGGGAAGGGTTAGGGTTAGGGTTCGGGCTAGGGTTAGGGTTAGGGGATGGGGACGGTTTAGGGTCCAGGTGAGGGTACGGCAACGCTTTAGGGGGAGCGTGCGTGAGAGGGCGCGGGTTAGTGTTAGCGTACGGGTTAGGATTAGGGGACGGGTGAGGGTCAGGCTTCGGGGAAGGGTTAGGGTTAGGGTTCGGGCTAGGGTTAGGGTTAGGGGATGGGGACGGTTTAGGGTCCAGGTGAGGGTACGGCAACGCTTTAGGGGGAGCGTGCGTGTGAGGGCGCGGGTTAGTGTTAGCGTACGGGTTAGGATTAGGGGACGGGTGAGGGTCAGGCTTCGGGGAAGGGCTAGGGTTAGGGTTCGGGCTAGGGTTAGGGTTAGGGGATGGGGACGGTTTAGGGTCCAGGTGAGGGTACGGCAACGCTTTAGGGGGAGCGTGCGTGTGAGGGCGCGGGTTAGTGTTAGCGTACGGGTTAGAATTAGGGGCGGGTGAGGGTCAGGCTTCGGAGAAGGGTTAGGGTTAGGGTTCGGGCTAGGGTTAGGGTTAGTGGACGGGGACGGTTTAGGGTCCAGGTGAGGGTACGGCAACGCTTTAGGGGGAGTGTGCATGTGAGGGCGCGGGTTAGTGTTAGCGTACGGGTTAGGATTAGGGGCCGGGTGAGGGTCAGGCTTCGGGGAAGGGTTAGGGTTAGGGATCGGGCTAGGGTTAGGGTTAGGGGACGGGGACGGTTTAGGGTCCAGGTGACGGTACGGCAACGCTTTAGGGGGAGCGTGCGTGTGAGGGCGCGGGTTAGTGTTAGCGTACGGGTTAGGATTAGGGGACGGGTGAGGGTCAGGCTTCGGGGAAGGGTTAGGGTTAGGGTTCGGGCTAGGGTTAGGGTTAGGGGATGGGGACGGTTTAGGGTCCAGGTGAGGGTACGGCAACGCTTTAGGGGGAGAGTGCGTGTGAGGGCGTGGGTTAGTGTTAGCGTACGGGTTAGGATTAGGGGACGGGTGAGGGTCAGGCTTCGGGGAAGTGTTAGGGTTAGGGTTCGGGCTAGGGTTAGGGTTAGGGGACGGGGACGGTTTAGGGTCCAGGTGAGGGTACGGCAACGCTTTAGGAGGAGCATGCGTGTGGGGGCGCGGGTTAGTGTTAGCGTACGGGTTAGGATTAGGGCACGGGTGAGGGTCAGGCTTCGGGGAAGGGTTAGGGTTAGGGTTCGGGCTAGGGTTAGGGTTAGGGGACGGGGACGGTTTAGGGTCCAGGTGAGGGTACGGCAACGCTTTAGGGGGAGCGTGCGTGTGAGGGCGCGGGTTAGTGTTAGCGTACGGGTTAGGATTAGGGGACGGGTGAGGGTCAGGCTTCGGGGAAGGGTTAGGGTTAGGGTTCGGGCTAGGGTTATGGTTAGGGGACGGGGACGGTTTAGGGTCCAGGTGAGGGTACGGCAACGCTTTAGGGGGAGCGTGCGTGTGAGGGCGCGGGTTAGTGTTAGCGTACAGGTTAGGATTAGGGGACGGGTGAGGGTCAGGCTTCGGGGAAGGGTTAGGGTTAGGGTTCGGGCTAGGATTAGGGTTAGGGGATGGGGACGGTTTAGGGTCCAGGTGAGGGTACGGCAACGCTTTAGGGGGAGCGTGCGTGTGAGGGCGCGGGTTAGTGTTAGCGTACGGGTTAGGATTAGGGGACGGGTGAGGGTCAGGCTTCGGGGAAGGGTTAGGGTTAGGGTTCGGGCTAGGGTTAGGGTTAGGGGATGGGGACGGTTTAGGGTCCAGGTGAGGGTACGGCAACACTTTAGGGGGAGCGTGCGTGTGAGGGCGCGGGTTAGTGTTAGCGTACGGGTTAGGATTAGGGGACGGGTGAGGGTCAGGCTTCTGGGAAGGGTTAGGGTTAGGGTTCGGGCTAGGGTTAGGGTTAGGGGACGGGGACGGTTTAGGGTCCAGGTGAGGGTACGGCAACGCTTTAGGGGGAGCGTGCGTGTGAGGGCGCGGGTTAGTGTTAGCGTACGGGTTAGGATTAGGGGACGGGTGAGGGTCAGGCTTCGGGGAAGGGTTAGGGTTAGGGTTCGGGCTAGGGTTAGGGTTACGGGACGGGGACGGTTTAGGGTCCAGGTGAGGGTACGGCAACGCTTTAGGGGGAGTGTGCGTGTGAGGGCGCGGGTTAGTGTTAGCGTACGGGTTAGGATTAGGGGCCGGGTGAGGGTCAGGCTTCGGGGAAGGGTTAGGGTTAGGGATCGGGCTAGGGTTAGGGTTAGGGGACGGGCACGGTTTAGGGTCCAGGTGACGGTACGGCAACGCTTTAGGGGGAGCGTGCGTGTGAGGGCGCGGGTTAGTGTTAGCGTACGGGTTAGGATTAGGGGACGGGTGAGGGTCAGGCTTCGGGGAAGGGTTAGGGTTAGGGTTCTGGCTAGGGTTAGGGTTAGGGGACGGGGACGGTTTAGGGTCCAGGTGAGGGTACGGCAACGCTTTAGGGGGAGCGTGCGTGTGAGGGCGCGGGTTAGTGTTAGCGTACGGGTTAGGATTAGGGCACGGGTGAGGGTCAGGCTTCGGGGAAGTGTTAGGGTTAGGGTTCGGGCTAGGGTTAGGGTTAGGGGACGGGGACGGTTTAGGGTCAAGGTGAGTGTACGGCAACGCTTTAGGGGGAGCGTGTGTGTGAGGGCGCGGGTTAGTGTTAGCGTACGGGTTAGGATTAGGGGACGGGTGAGGGTCAGGCTTCGGGGAAGGGTTAGGGTTAGGGTTCGGGCTAGGGTTAGGGTTAGGGGATGGGGACGGTTTAGGGTCCAGGTGAGGGTACGGCAACTCTTTAGGGGGAGAGTGCGTGTGAGGGCGCGGGTTAGTGTTAGCGTACGGGTTAGGATTAGGGGACGGGTGAGGGTCAGGCTTCGGGGAAGGATTAGGGTTAGGGTTCGGGCTAGGGTTAGGGTTAGGGGACAGGGACGGTTTAGGGTCCAGGTGAGGGTACGGCAACGCTTTAGGAGGAGCGTGCGTGTGAGGGCGCGGGTTAGTGTTAGCGTACGGGTTAGGATTAGGGGACGGGTGAGGGTCAGGCTTCGGGGAAGGGTTAGGGTTAGGGTTCGGGCTAGGGTTAGGGTTAGGGGACGGGGACGGTTTAGGGTCCAGGTGAGGGTACGGCAACGCTTTAGGGGGAGCGTGCGTGTGAGGGTGCGGGTTAGTGTTAGCGTACGGGTTAGGATTAGGGGACGGGTGAGGGTCAGGCTTCGGGGAAGGGTTAGGGTTAGGGTTCGGGCTAGGGTTAGGGTTAGGGGACGGGGACGGTTTAGGGTCCAGGTGAGGGTACGGCAACGCTTTAGGGGGTGCGTGCGTGTGAGGGCGCGGGTTAGTGTTAGCGTACGGGTTAGAATTAGGGGACGGGTGAGGGTCAGGCTTCGGGGAAGTGTTAGGGTTAGGGTTCGGGCTAGGGTTAGGGTTAGTGGACGGGGACGGTTTAGGGTCCAGGTCACGGTACGGCAACGCTTTAGGGGGAGCGTGCGTGTGAGGGCGCGGGTTAGTGTTAGCGTACGGGTTAGGATTAGGGGACGGGTGAGGGTCAGGCTTCAGGGAAAGGTTAGGGTTAGGGTTCGGGCTAGGGTTAGGGTTAGGGGACGGGGACGGTTTAGGGTCCAGGTGAGGGTACGGCAACGCTTTAGGAGGAGCGTGCGTGTGAGGGCGCGGGTTAATGTTAGCGTACGGGTTAGGATTAGGGGACGGGTGAGGGTCAGGCTTCGGGGAAGGGTTAGGGTTAGGGTTCGGGCTAGGGTTAGGGTTTTGGGACGGGGACGGGTTAGGGTCCAGGTGAGGGTACGGCAACGCTTTAGGGGGAGCGTGCGTGTGAGGACGCGGTTTAGTGTTAACGTACGGGTTAGGATTAGGGGACGGGTGAGGGTCAGGCTTCGGGGAAGGGTTAGGGTTAGGGTTCGGGCTAGGGTTAGGGTTAGGGGACGGGGACGGTTTAGGGTCCAGGTGAGGGTACGGCAACGCTTTAGGGGGAGCGTGCGTGTGAGGACGCGGTTTAGTGTTAACGTATGGGTTAGGATTAGGGGACGGGTGAGGGTCAGGCTTCGGGGAAGGGTTAGGGTTAGGGTTCGGGCTAGGGTTAGGGTTACGGGACGGGGACGGTTTAGGGTCCAGGTGAGGGTACGGCAACGCTTTAGGGGGAGCGTGCGTGTGAGGGCGCGGGTTAGTGTTAGCGTACGGGTTAGGATTAGGGGACTGCTGAGGGTCAGGCTTCGGGGAAGCGTTAGGGTTAGGGTTCGGGCTAGGGTTAGGGTTAGGGGATGGGGACGGTTTAGGGTCCAGGTGAGGGTACGGCAACGCTTTAGGGGGATCATGCGTGTGAGGGCGCGGGTTAGTGTTAGCGTACGGGTTAGGATTAGGGGACGGGTGAGGGTCAGGCTTCGGGGAAGGGTTAGGGTTAGGGTTCGGGCTAGGGTTAGGGTTAGGGGACGGGGACGGTTTAGGGTCCAGGTGAGGGTACGGCAACGCTTTAGGGGGAGCGTGCGTGTGAGGGCGCGGGTTAGTGTTAGCGTACGGGTTAGGATTAGGGCACGGGTGAGGGTCAGGCTTCGGGGAAGGGTTAGGGTTAGGGTTCGGGCTAGGGTTAGGGTTATGGGACGGGGACGGTTTAGGGTCCAGGTGAGGGTACGGCAACGCTTTAGGGGGAGTGTGCGTGTGAGGGCGCGGGTTAGTGTTAGCGTACGGGTTAGGATTAGGGGCCGGGTGAGGGTCAGGCTTCGGGGAAGGGTTAGGGTTAGGGATCGGGCTAGGGTTAGGGTTAGGGGACGGGGACGGTTTAGGGTCCAGGTGACGGTACGGCAACGCTTTAGGGGGAGCGTGCGTGTGAGGGCGCGGGTTAGTGTTAGCGTACGGGTTAGGATTAGGGGACGGGTGAGGGTCAGGCTTCGGGGAAGGGTTAGGGTTAGGATTCTGGCTAGGGTTAGGGTTAGGGGACGGGGACGGTTTAGGGTCCAGGTGAGGGTACGGCAACGCTTTAGGGGGAGCGTGCGTGTGAGGGCGCGGGTTAGTGTTAGCGTACGGGTTAGGATTAGGGGACGGGTGAGGGTCAGGCTTCGGGGAAGGGTTAGGGTTAGGGTTCGGGCTAGGGTTAGGGTTAGGGGACGGGGACGGTTTAGGGTCCAGGTGAGGGTACGGCAACGCTTTAGGGGGAGCGTGCGTGTGAGGGCGCGGGTTAGTGTTAGCGTACGGGTTAGGATTAGGGGCCGGGTGAGGGTCAGGCTTCGGGAAAGGGTTAGGGTTAGGGATCGGGCTAGGGTTAGGGTTAGGGGACGGGGACGGTTTAGGGTCCAGGTGACGGTACGGCAACGCTTTAGGGGGAGCGTGCGTGTGAGGGCGCGGGTTAGTGTTAGCGTACGGGTTAGGATTAGGGGACGGGTGAGGGTCAGGCTTCGGGGAAGGGTTAGGGTTAGGGTTCTGGCTAGGGTTAGGGTTAGGGGACGGGGACGGTTTAGGGTCCAGGTGAGGGTACGGCAACGCTTTAGGGGGAGCGTGCGTGTGAGGGCGCGGGTTAGTGTTAGCGTACGGGTTAGGATTAGGGGACGGGTGAGGGTCAGGCTTCGGGGAAGGGTTAGGGTTAGGGTTCGGGCTAGGGTTAGGGTTAGGGGACGGGGACGGTTTAGGGTCCAGGTGAGGGTACGGCAACGCTTTAGGAGGAGCGTGCGTGTGAGGGCGCGGGTTAGTGTTAGCGTACGGGTTAGGATTAGGGGACGGGTGAGGGTCAGGCTTCGGGGAAGGGTTAGGGTTAGGGTTTGGGCTAGGGTTAGGGTTAGGGGACGGGGACGGTTTAGGGTCCAGGTGAGGGTACGGCAACGCTTTAGGGGGAGCGTGCGTGTGAGGGTGCGGGTTAGTGTTAGCGTACGGGTTAGGATTAGGGGACGGGTGAGGGTCAGGCTTCGGGGAAGGGTTAGGGTTAGGGTTCGGGCTAGGGTTAGGGTTAGGGGACGGGGACGGGTTAGGGTCCAGGTGAGGATACGGCAACGCTTTAGGGGGAGCGTGCGTGTGAGGACGCGGTTTAGTGTTAACGTACGGGTTAGGATTAGGGGACGGGTGAGGGTCAGGCTTCGGGGAAGGGTTAGGGTTAGGGTTCGGGCTAGGGTTAGGGTTAGGGGACGGGGACGGTTTAGGGTCCAGGTGAGGGTACGGCAACGCTTTAGGGGGAGCGTGCGTGTGAGGACGCGGTTTAGTGTTAACGTACGGGTTAGGATTAGGGGACGGGTGAGGGTCAGGCTTCGGGGAAGGGTTAGGGTTAGGGTTCGGGCTAGGGTTAGGGTTACGGGACGGGGACGGATTAGGGTCCAGGTGAGGGTACGGCAACGCTTTAGGGGGAGCGTGCGTGTGAGGGCGCGGGTTAGTGTTAGCGTACGGGTTAGGATTAGGGGACTGCTGAGGGTCAGGCTTCGGGCAAGCGTTAGGGTTAGTGTTCGGGCTAGGGTTAGGGTTAGGGGATGGGGACGGTTTAGGGTCCAGGTGAGGGTACGGCAACGCTGTAGGGGGAGCATGCGTGTGAGGGCGCGGGTTAGTGTTAGCGTACGGGTTAGGATTAGGGGACGGGTGAGGGTCAGGCTTCGGGGAAGGGTTAGGGTTAGGGTTCGGGCTAGGGTTAGGGTTAGGGGACGGGGACGGTTTAGGGTCCAGGTGAGGGTACGGCAACGCTTTAGGGGGAGCGTGCGTGTGAGGGCGCGGGTTAGTGTTAGCGTACGGGTTAGGATTAGGGGACTGCTGAGGGTCAGGCTTCGGGGAAGCGTTAGGGTTAGGCTTCGGGATACGGTTAGGGTTAGGGGACGGGGACGGTTTAGGGTCCAGGTGACGGTACGGCAACGCTTTATGGGGCGTGAGCATGTGAGGGCGCGGGTTAGTGTTAGCGTACGGGTTAGGATTAGGGGACGGTTGAGGGTCAGGCTTCGGGGAAGTGTTAGGGTTCGGGCTAGGGTTAGGGTTATGGGACGGGGACGGTTTAGGGTCCAGGTGAGGGTATGGCAACGCTTTATGGGGAGCGTGCGTGTGAGGGCGCGGGTTAGTGTTAGCGTACGGGTTAGAATTAGGGGACGGGTGAGGGTCAGGCTTCGGGGAAGGGTTAGGGTTAGGGTTCGGGTTAGGGTTAGGGTTAGGGGACGGGGACGGTTTAGGGTCCAGGTGAGGGTACGGCAACGCTTTAGGGGGAGCGTGCGTGTGAGGGTGCGGGTTAGTGTTAGCGTACGGGTTAGGATTAGGGGACGGGTGAGTGTCAGGCTTCGGGGAACGGTTACGCTTAGGGTTCGGGCTAGGGTTAGGGTTAGGGGACGGGGACGGTTTAGGGTCCAGGTGAGGGTACGGCAACGCTTTAGGGCGCGCGTGCGTGTGAGGGCGCGGGTTAGTGTTCGCGTACGGGTTAGGATTAGGGCACGGGTGAGGGTCAGGCTTCGGGGAAGGGTTAGGGTTAGGGTTCGGGCTAGGGTTAGGGTTAGGGGACGGGGACGGTTTACGGTCCAGGTGAGGGTACGGCAACGCTTTAGGGGGAGCGTGCGTGTGAGGGCGCGGGTTAGTGTTAGCGTACGGGTTAGGATTGGGGCACGGGTGAGTGTCAGGCTTCGGGGAAGGTTTAGGGTTAGGGTTCGGGCTAGGGTTAGGGTTAGGGTTAGGGGACGGTTTAGGGTCCAGGTGAGGGTACGGCAACGCTTTAGGGTGAGCGTGCGTGTGAGGGCGCGGGTTAGTGTTAGCGTACGGGTTAGGATTAGGGCACGGGTGAGGGTCAGGCTTCGGGGAAGGGTTAGGGTTAGGGTTCTGACTAGGGTTAGGGTTAGGGGACGGGGACGGTTTAGGGTCCAGGTGAGGGAACGGCAACGCTTTAGGGGGAGCGTGCATGTGAGGGCGCGGGTTAGTGTTAGCGTACGGGTTAGGATTAGGGCACGGGTGAGGGTCAGGCTTCGGGTAAGTGTTAGGGTTAGGGTTCGGGCTAGGGTTAGGGTTAGGGGACGGGGACGGTTTAGGGTCAAGGTGAGGGTACGGCAACGCTTTAGGGGGAGAGTGCGTGTGAGGGCGCGGGTTAGTGTTAGCGTACGGGTTAGGATTAGGGGACGGGTGAGGGTCAGGCTTCGGGGAAGGGTTAGGGTTAGGGTTCGGGCTAGGGTTAGGGTTAGGGGATGGGGACGGTTTAGGGTCCAGGTGAGGGTACGGCAACGCTTTAGGGGGAGAGTGCGTGTGAGGGCGCGGGTTAGTGTTAGCGTACGGGTTAGGATTAGGGGACGGGTGAGGGTCAGGCTTCGGGGAAGGGTTAGGGTTAGGGTTCGGGCTAGGGTTAGGGTTAGGGGACGGGGACGGTTTAGGGTCCAGGTGAGGGTACGGCAACGCTTTAGGAGGAGCGTGCGTGTGAGGGCGCGGGTTAGTGTTAGCGTACGGGTTAGGATTAGGGCACGGGTGAGGGTCAGGCTTCGGGGAAGGGTTAGGGTTAGGGTTTGGGCTAGGGTTAGGGTTAGGGGACTGGGACGGTTTAGGGTCCAGGTGAGGGTACGGCAACGCTTTAGGGGGAGCGTGCGTGTGAGGGTGCGGGTTAGTGTTAGCGTACGGGTTAGGATTAGGGGACGGGTGAGGGTCAGGCTTCGGGGAAGGATTAGGGTTAGGGTTCGGGCTAGGGTTAGGGTTAGGGGACGGGGACGGTTTAGGGTCCAGGTGAGGGTACGGCAACGCTTTAGGGGGTGCGTGCGTGTGAGGGCGCGGGTTAGTGTTAGCGTACGGTTTAGAATTAGGGGACGGGTGAGGGTCAGGCTTCGGGGAAGCGTTAGGGTTAGGGTTCGGGCTAGGGTTAGGGTTAGTGGACGGGGACGGTTTAGGGTCCAGGTCACGGTACGGCAACGCTTTAGGGGGAGCGTGCGTGTGAGGGCGCGGGTTAGTGTTAGCGTACGGGTTAGGATTAGGGGACGGGTGAGGGTCAGGCTTCGGGGAAAGGTTAGGGTTAGGGTTCGGGCTAGGGTTAGGGTTAGGGGACGGGGACGGGTTAGGGTCCAGGTGAGGGTACGGCAACGCTTTAGGAGGAGCGTGCGTGTGAGGGCGCGGGTTAATGTTAGCGTACGGGTTAGGATTAGGGGACGGGTGAGGGTCAGGCTTCGGGGAAGGGTTAGGGTTAGGGTTCGGGCTAGGGTTACGGTTAGGGGACGGGGACGGGTTAGGGTCCAGGTGAGGGTACGGCAACGCTTTAGGGGGAGCGTGCGTGTGAGGACGCGGTTTAGTGTTAACGTACGGGTTAGGATTAGGGGACGGGTGAGGGTCAGGCTTCGGGGAAGGGTTAGGGTTAGGGTTCGGGCTAGGGTTAGGGTTAGGGGACGGGGACGGTTTAGGGTCCAGGTGAGGGTACGGCAACGCTTTAGGGGGAGCGTGAGTGTGAGGACGCGGTTTAGTGTTAACGTACGGGTTAGGATTAGGGGACGGGTGAGGGTCAGGCTTCGGGGAAGGGTTAGGGTTAGGGTTCGGGCTAGGGTTAGGGTTACGGGACGGGGACGGTTTAGGGTCCAGGTGAGGGTACGGCAACGCTTTAGGGGGAGCGTGCGTGTGAGGGCGCGGGTTAGTGTTAGCGTACGGGTTAGGATTAGGGGACTGCTGAGGGTCAGGCTTCGGGGAAGCGTTAGGGTTAGGGTTCGGGCTAGGGTTAGGGTTAGGGGATGGGGACGGTTTAGGGTCCAGGTGAGGGTACGGCAACGCTTTAGGGGGAGCATGCGTGTGAGGGCGCGGGTTAGTGTTAGTGTACGGGTTAGGATTAGGGGACGGGTGAGGGTCAGGCTTTGGGGAAGGGTTAGGGTTAGGGTTCGGGCTAGGGTTAGGGTTAGGGGACGGGGACGGTTTAGGGTCCAGGTGAGGGTACGGCAACGCTTTAGGGGGAGCGTGCGTGTGAGGGCGCGGGTTAGTGTTAGCGTACGGGTTAGGATTAGGGCACGGGTGAGGGTCAGGCTTCGGGGAATGGTTAGGGTTAGGGTTCGGGCTAGGGTTAGGGTTATGGGACGGGGACGGTTTAGGGTCCAGGTGAGGGTACGGCAACGCTTTAGGGGGAGCGTGCGTGTGAGGGCGCGGGTTAGTGTTAGCGTACGGGTTAGGATTAGGGGACGGGTGAGGGTCAGGCTTCGGGGAAGGGTTAGGGTTAGGGTTCGGGCTAGGGTTAGGGTTAGGGGACGGGGACGGTTTAGGGTCCAGGTGAGGGTACGGCAACGCTTTAGGGGGAGCGTGCGTGTGAGGGCGCGGGTTAGTGTTAGCGTACGGGTGAGAATTAGGGGACGGGTGAGGGTCAGGCTTCGGGGAAGGGTTAGGGTTAGGGTTCGGGCTAGGGTTAGGGTTAGGGGACGGGGACGGTTTAGGGTCCAGGTGAGGGTACGGAAACGCTTTAGGGGGAGCGTGCGTGTGAGGGCGCGGGTTAGTGTTAGCGTACGGATTAGGATTAGGGGACGGGTGAGGGTCAGGCTTCGGGGAAGGGTTAGGGTTAGGGTTCGGGCTAGGGTTAGGGTTAGGGGATGGGGACGGTTTAGGGTCCAGGTGAGGGTACGGCAACGCTTTAGGGGGAGCGTGTGTGTGAGGGCGCGGGTTAGTGTTAGCGTATGTGTTAGGATTAGGGGACGGGTGAGGGTCAGGCTTCGGGGAAGGGTTAGGGTTAGGGTTCGGGCTAGGGTTAGGGTTAGGGGACGGGGACGGTTTAGGGTCCAGGTGAGGGTACGGCAACGCTGTAGGGGGAGCGTGCGTGTGAGGGCGCGGGTTAGTGTTAGCGTACGGGTTAGGATTAGGGGACGGGTGAGGGTCAGGCTTCGGGGAAGGGTTAGGGTTAGGGTTCGGGCTAGGGTTAGGGTTAGGGGACGGGGATGGTTTAGGGTCCAGGTGAGGGTACGGCAACGCTTTAGGGGGAGCGTGCGTGTGAGGGCGCGGGTTAGTGTTAGCGTACGGGTTAGGATTAGGGGACTGCTGAGGGTCAGGCTTCGGGGAAGCGTTAGGGTTAGGCTTCGGGATAGGGTTAGGGTTAGGGGACGGGGACGGTTTAGGGTCCAGGTGAGGGTACGGCAACGCTTTATGGGGCGTGAGCATGTGAGGGCGCGGGTTAGTGTTAGCGTACGGGTTAGGATTAGGGGACGGTTGAGGGTCAGGCTTCGGGGAAGGGTTAGGGTTCGGGCTAGGGTTAGGGTTATGGGACGGGGACGGTTTAGGGTCCAGGTGAGGGTACGGCAACGCTTTATGGGGAGCGTGCGTGTGAGGGCGCGGGTTAGTGTTAGCGTACGGGTTAGAATTAGGGGACGGGTGAGGGTCAGGCTTCGGGGAAGGGTTAGGGTTAGGGTTCGGGTTAGGGTTAGGGTTAGGGGACGGGGACGGTTTAGGGTCCAGGTGAGGGTACGGCAACGCTTTAGGGGGAGCGTGCGTGTGAGGGTGCGGGTTAGTGTTAGCGTACGGGTTAGGATTAGGGGATGGGTGAGTGTCAGGCTTCGGGGAACGGTTACGCTTAGGGTTCGGGCTAGGGTTAGGGTTAGGGGACGGGGACGGTTTAGGGTCCAGGTGAGGGTACGGCAACGCTTTAGGGGGCGCGTGCGTGTGAGGGCGCGGGTTAGTGTTCGCGTACGGGTTAGGATTAGGGCACGGGTGAGGGTCAGGCTTCGGGGAAGGGTTAGGGTTAGGGTTCGGGCTAGGGTTAGGGTTAGGGGACGGGGACGGTTTAGGGTCTAGGTGAGGGTACGGCAACGCTTTAGGGGGAGCGTCCGTGTGAGGGCGCGGGTTAGTGTTAGCGTACGGGTTAGGATTAGGGCACGGATGAGGGTCAGGCTTCGGGGAAGGGTTAGGGTTAGGGTTCGGGCTAGGGTTAGGGGACGGGGACGGTTTAGGGTCCAGGTGAGGGTACGGCAACGCTTTAGGGGGAGCGTGCGTGTGAGGGCCCGGGTTAGTGTTAGCGTACAGGTTAGAAATATGGGACGGGTGAGGGTCAGGCTTCGGGGAAGGGTTAGGGTTAGGGTTCGGGCTAGGGTTAGGGTTAGGGGACGGGGACGGTTTAGGGTCCAGTTGAGGGTATGGCAACGCTTTAGCGGGAGCGTGCGTGTGAGGGCACGGGTTAGTGTTAGCGTACAGGTTAGGATTAGGGGACGGGTGAGGGTCAGGCTTCGGGGAAGGGTTAGGGTTAGGGTTCGGGCTAGGGTTAGGGTTAGGGGACGGGGACGGTTTAGGGTCCAGGTGAGGGTACGGCAACGCTTTAGGGGGAGCGTGCGTGTGACGGCGCGGGTTAGTGTTAGCGTACGGGTTAGGATTAGGGGACGGGTGAGGGTCAGGCTTCGGGGAAGGGTTAGGTTTAGGGTTCGGGCTAGGGTTAGTGTTAGGGGACGGGGACGGTTTAGGGTCCAGGTGAGGGTACGGCAACGCTTTATGGGGAGCGAGCATGTGAGGGCGCGGGTTAGTGTTAGCGTACGGGTTAGGATTAGGGGACGGTTGAGGGTCAGGCTTCGGGGAAGGGTTAGGGTTTGGGCTAGGGTTAGGGTTATGGGACGGGGACGGTTTAGGGTCCAGGTGAGGGTACGGCAACGCTTTACGGGGAGCGTGCGTGTGAGGGCGCGGGTTAGTGTTAGCGTACGGGTTAGAAATACGGGACGGGTGAGGGTCAGGCTTCGGGGAAGGGTTAGGGTTAGGGTTCGGGCTAGGGTTAGGGTTAGGGGACGGGGACGGTTTAGGGTCCAGGTGAGGGTACGGCAACGCTTTAGGGGGAGCGTGCGTGTGAGGGCGCGGGTTAGCGTTAGCGTACGGGTTAGGATTAGGGGCCGGGTGAGGGTCAGGCTTCGGGGAAGGGTTAGGGTTAGGGATCGGGCTAGGGTTAGGGTTAGGGGACGGGGACGGTTTAGGGTCCAGGTGACGGTACGGCAACGCTTTAGGGGGAGCGTGCGTGTGAGGGCGCGGGTTAGTGTTAGCGTACGGGTTAGGATTAGGGGACGGGTGAGGGTCAGGCTTCGGGGAAGGGTTAGGGTTAGGGTTCTGGCTAGGGTTAGGGTTAGGGGACGGGGACGGTTTAGGGTCCAGGTGAGGGTACGGCAACGCTTTAGGGGGAGCGTGCGTGTGAGGGCGCGGGTTAGTGTTAGCGTACGGGTTAGGATTCGGGCACGGGTGAGGGTCAGGCTTCGGGGAAGGGTTAGGGTTAGGGTTCGGGCTAGGGTTAGGGTTAGGGGACGGGGACGGTTTAGGGTCAAGGTGAGGGTACGGCAACGCTTTAGGGTGAGCGTGCGTGTGAGGGCGCGGGTTAGTGTTAGCGTACGGGTTAGGATTAGGGGACGGGTGAGGGTCAGGCTTCGGGGAAGGGTTAGGGTTAGGGTTCGGGCTAGGGTTAGGGTTAGGGGATGGGGACGGTTTAGGGTCCAGGTGAGGGTACGGCAACGCTTTAGGGGGAGAGTGCGTGTGAGGGCGCGGGTTAGTGTTAGCGTACGGGTTAGGATTAGGGGACGGGTGAGGGTCAGGCTTCGGGGAAGGGTTAGGGTTAGGGTTCGGGCTAGGGTTAGGGTTAGGGGACGGGGACGGTTTAGGGTCCAGGTGAGGGTACGGCAACGCTTTAGGAGGAGCGTGCGTGTGAGGGCGCGGGTTAGTGTTAGCGTACGGGTTAGGATTAGGGGACGGGTGAGGGTCAGGCTTCGGGGAAGGGTTAGGGTTAGGGTTTGGGCTAGGGTTAGGGTTAGGGGACGGGGACGGTTTAGGGTCCAGGTGAGGGTACGGCAACGCTTTAGGGGGAGCGTGCGTGTGAGGGTGCGGGTTAGTGTTAGCGTACGGGTTAGGATTAGGGGACGGGTGAGGGTCAGGCTTCGGGGAAGGGTTAGGGTTAGGGTTCGGGCTAGGGTTAGGGTTAGGGGACGGGGATGGTTTAGGGTCCAGGTGACGGTACGGCAACGCTTTAGGGGGTGCGTGCGTGTGAGGGCGCGGGTTAGTGTTAGCGTACGGGTTAGAATTAGGGGACGGGTGAGGGTCAGGCTTCGGGGAAGTGTTAGGGTTAGGGTTCGGGCTAGGGTTATGGTTAGTGGACGGGGACGGTTTAGGGTCCAGGTCACGGTACGGCAACGCTTTAGGGGGAGCGTGCGTGTGAGGGCGCGGGTTAGTGTTAGCGTACGGGTTAGGATTAGGGGACGGGTGAGGGTCAGGCTTCGGGGAAAGGTTAGGGTTAGGGTTCGGGCTAGGGTTAGGGTTAGGGGACGGGGACGGTTTAGGGTCCAGGTGAGGGTACGGCAACGCTTTAGGAGGAGCGTGCGTGTGAGGGCGCGGGTTAATGTTAGCGTACGGGTTAGGATTAGGGGACGGGTGAGGGTCAGGCTTCGGGGAAGGGTTAGGGGTAGGGTTCGGGCTAGGGTTAGGGTTAGGGGACGGGGACGGGTTAGGGTCCAGGTGAGGGTACGGCAACGCTTTAGGGGGAGCGTGCGTGTGAGGACGCGGTTTAGTGTTAACGTACGCGTTAGGATTAGGGGACGGGTGAGGGTCAGGCTTCGGGGAAGGGTTAGGGTTAGGGTTCGGGCTAGGGTTAGGGTTAGGGGACGGGGACGGTTTAGGGTCCAGGTGAGGGTACGGCAACGCTTTAGGGGGAGCGTGCGTGTGAGGACGCGGTTTAGTGTTAACGTACGGGTTAGGATTAGGGGACGGGTGAGGGTCAGGCTTCGGGGAAGGGTTAGGGTTAGGGTTCGGGCTAGGGTTAGGGTTACGGGACGGGGACGGTTTAGGGTCCAGGTGAGGGTACGGCAACGCTTTAGGGGGAGCGTGCGTGTGAGGGCGCGGGTTAGTGTTAGCGTACGGGTTAGGATTAGGGGACTGCTGAGGGTCAGGCTTCGGGGAAGCGTTAGGGTTAGGGTTCGGGCTAGGGTTAGGGTTAGGGGATGGGGACGGTTTAGGGTCCAGGTGAGGGTACGGCAACGCTTTAGGGGGAGCATGCGTGTGAGGGCGCGGGTTAGTGTTAGCGTACGGGTTAGGATTAGGGGACGGGTGAGGGTCAGGCTTCGGGGAAGGGTTAGGGTTAGGGTTCGGGCTAGGGTTAGGGTTAGGGGACGGGGACGGTTTAGGGTCCAGGTGAGGGTACGGCAACGCTTTAGGGGGAGCGTGCGTGTGAGGGCGCGGGTTAGTGTTAGCGTACGGGTTAGGATTAGGGCACGGGTGAGGGTCAGGCTTCGGGGAAGGGTTAGGGTTAGGGTTCGGGCTAGGGTTAGGGTTATGGGACGGGGACGGTTTAGGGTCTAGGTGAGGGTACGGCAACGCTTTAGGGGGAGTGTGCGTGTGAGGGCGCGGGTTAGTGTTAGCGTACGGGTTAGGATTAGGGGCCGGGTGAGGGTCAGGCTTCGGGGAAGGGTTAGGGTTAGGGATCGGGCTAGGGTTAGGGTTAGGGGACGGGGACGGTTTAGGGTCCAGGTGACGGTACGGCAACGCTTTAGGGGGAGCGTGCGTGTGAGGGCGCGGGTTAGTGTTAGCGTACGGGTTAGGATTAGGGGACGGGTGAGGGTCAGGCTTCGGGGAAGGGTTAGGGTTAGGGTTCTGGTTAGGGTTAGGGTTAGGGGACGGGGACGGTTTAGGGTCCAGGTGAGGGTACGGCAACGCTTTAGGGGGAGCGTGCGTGTGAGGGCGCGGGTTAGTGTTAGCGTACGGGTTAGGATTAGGGGACGGGTGAGGGTCAGGCTTCGGGGAAGGGTTAGGGTTAGGGTTCGGGCTAGGGTTAGGGTTAGGGGACGGGGACGGTTTAGGGTCCAGGTGAGGGTACGGCAACGCTTTAGGAGGAGCGTGCGTGTGAGGGCGCGGGTTAGTGTTAGCGTACGGGTTAGGATTAGGGGACGTGTGAGGGTCAGGCTTCGGGGAAGGGTTAGGGTTAGGGTTCGGGCTAGGGTTAGGGTTAGGGGACGGGGACGGGTTAGGGTCCAGGTGAGGGTACGGCAACGCTTTAGGGGGAGCGTGCGTGTGAGGACGCGGTTTAGTGTTAACGTACGGGTTAGGATTAGGGGACGGGTGAGGGTCAGGCTTCGGGGAAGGGTTAGGGTTAGGGTTCGGGCTAGGGTTAGGGTTAGGGGACGGGGACGGTTTAGGGTCCAGGTGAGGGTACGGCAACGCTTTAGGGGGAGCGTGCGTGTGAGGACGCGGTTTAGTGTTAACGTACGGGTTAGGATTAGGGGACGGGTGAGGGTCAGGCTTCGGGGAAGGGTTAGGGTTAGGGTTCGGGCTAGGGTTAGGGTTACGGGACGGGGACGGTTTAGGGTCCAGGTGAGGGTACGGCAACGCTTTAGGGGGAGCGTGCGTGTGAGGGCGCGGGTTAGTGTTAGCGTACGGGTTAGGATTAGGGGACTGCTGAGGGTCAGGCTTCGGGGAAGCGTTAGGGTTAGTGTTCGGGCTAGGGTTAGGGTTAGGGGATGGGGACGGTTTAGGGTCCAGGTGAGGGTACGGCAACGCTTTAGGGGGAGCATGCGTGTGAGGGCGTGGGTTAGTGTTAGCGTACGGGTTAGGATTAGGGGACGGGTGAGGGTCAGGCTTCGGGGAAGGGTTAGGGTTAGGGTTCGGGCTAGGGTTAGGGTTAGGGGACGGGGACGGTTTAGGGTCCAGGTGAGGGTACGGCAACGCTTTAGGGGGAGCGTGCGTGTGAGGGCGCGGGTTAGTGTTAGCGTACGGGTTAGGATTAGGGCACGGGTGAGGGTCAGGCTTCGGGGAAGGGTTAGGGTTAGGGTTCGGGCTAGGGTTAGGGTTAGGGGACGGGGACGGTTTAGGGTCCAGGTGAGGGTACGGCAACGCTTTAGGGGGAGCGTGCGTGTGAGGGCGCGGGTTAGTGTTAGCGTACGGGTTAGGATTAGGGGACGGGTGAGGGTCAGGCTTCGGGGAAGGGTTAGGGTTAGGGTTCGGGCTAGGGTTAGGGTTAGGGGACGGGGACGGTTTAGGGTCCAGGTGAGGGTACGGCAACGCTTTAGGGGGAGCGTGCGTGTGAGGGCGCGGGTTAGTGTTAGCGTACGGGTGAGAATTAGGGGACGGGTGAGGGTCAGGCTTCGGGGAAGGGTTAGGGTTAGGGTTCGGGCTAGGGTTAGGGTTAGTGGACGGGGACGGTTTAGGGTCCAGGTGAGGGTACGGCAACGCTTTAGGGGGAGCGTGCGTGTGAGGGCGCGGGTTAGTATTAGCGTACAGATTAGGATTAGGGGACGGGTGAGGGTCAGGCTTCGGGGAAGGGTTAGGGTTCGGGTTCGGGCTAGGGTTAGGGTTAGGGGATGGGGACGGTTTAGGGTCCAGGTGAGGGTACGGCAACGCTTTAGGGGGAGCGTGTGTGTGAGGGCGCGGGTTAGTGTTAGCGTATGTGTTAGGATTAGGGGACGGGTGAGGGTCAGGCTTCGGGGAAGGGTTAGGGTTAGGGTTCGGGCTAGGGTTACGGTTAGGGGACGGGGACGGTTTAGGGTCCAGGTGAGGGTACGGCAACGCTGTAGGGGGAGCGTGCGTGTGAGGGCGCGGGTTAGTGTTAGCGTACGGGTTAGGATTAGGGGACGGGTGAGGGTCAGGCTTCGGGGAAGGGTTAGGGTTAGGGTTTGGGCTAGGGTTAGGGTTAGGGGACGGGGATGGTTTAGGGTCCAGGTGAGGGTACGGCAACGCTTTAGGGGGAGCGTGCGTGTGAGTGCGCGGGTTAGTGTTAGCGTACGGGTTAGGATTAGGGGACTGCTGAGGGTCAGGCTTCGGGGAAGCGTTAGGGTTAGGCTTCGGGATAGGGTTAGGGTTAGGGGATGGGGACGGTTTAGGGTCCAGGTGACGGTACGGCAACGCTTTATGGGGCGTGAGCATGTGAGGGCGCGGGTTAGTGTTAGCGTACGGGTTAGGATTAGGGGACGGTTGAGGGTCAGGCTTCGGGGAAGGGTTAGGGTTCGGGCTAGGGTTAGGGTTATGGGACGGGGACGGTTTAGGGTCCAGGTGAGGGTACGGCAACGCTTTATGGGGAGCGTGCGTGTGAGGGCGCGGGTTAGTGTTAGCGTACGGGTTAGAATTAGGGGACGGGTGAGGGTCAGGCTTCGGGGAAGGGTTAGGGTTAGGGTTCGGGTTAGGGTTAGGGTTAGGGGACGGGGACGGTTTAGGGTCCAGGTGAGGGTACGGCAACGCTTTAGGGGGAGCGTGCGTGTGAGGGTGCGGGTTAGTGTTAGCGTACGGGTTAGGATTAGGGGACGGGTGAGTGTCAGGCTTCGGGGAACGGTTACGCTTAGGGTTCGGGCTAGGGTTAGGGTTAGGGGACGGGGACGGTTTAGGGTCCAGGTGAGGGTACGGCAACGCTTTAGGGCGCGCGTGCGTGTGAGGGCGCGGGTTAGTGTTCGCGTACGGGTTAGGATTAGGGCACGGGTGAGGGTCAGGCTTCGGGGAAGGGTTAGGGTTAGGGTTCGGGCTAGGGTTAGGGTTAGGGGACGGGGACGGTTTACGGTCCAGGTGAGGGTACGGCAACGCTTTAGGGGGAGCGTGCGTGTGAGGGCGCGGGTTAGTGTTAGCGTACGGGTTAGGATTGGGGCACGGGTGAGGGTCAGGCTTCGGGGAAGGTTTAGGGTTAGGGTTCGGGCTAGGGTTAGGGTTAGGGTTAGGGGACGGTTTAGGGTCCAGGTGAGGGTACGGCAACGCTTTAGGGGGAGCGTGCGTGTGAGGGCGCGGGTTAGTGTTAGCGTACGGGTTAGGATTAGGGCACGGGTGAGGGTCAGGCTTCGGGGAAGGGTTAGGGTTAGGGTTCTGGCTAGGGTTAGGGTTAGGGGACGGGGACGGTTTAGGGTCCAGGTGAGGGAACGGCAACGCTTTAGGGGGAGCGTGCGTGTGAGGGCGCGGGTTAGTGTTAGCGTACGGGTTAGGATTAGGGCACGGGTGAGGGTCAGGCTTCGGGGAAGTGTTAGGGTTAGGGTTCGGGCTAGGGTTAGAGTTAGGGGACGGGGACGGTTTAGGGTCAAGGTGAGGGTACGGCAACGCTTTAGGGGGAGCGTGCGTGTGAGGGCGCGGGTTAGTGTTAGCGTACGGGTTAGGATTAGGGGACGGGTGAGGGTCAGGCTTCGGGGAAGGGTTAGGGTTAGGGTTCGGGCTAGGGTTAGGGTTAGGGGATGGGGACGGTTTAGGGTCCAGGTGAGGGTACGGCAACGCTTTAGGGGGAGAGTGCGTGTGAGGGCGCGGGTTAGTGTTAGCGTACGGGTTAGGATTAGGGGACGGGTGAGGGTCAGGCTTCGGGGAAGGGTTAGGGTTAGGGTTCGGGCTAGGGTTAGGGTTAGGGGACGGGGACGGTTTAGGGTCCAGGTGAGGGTACGGCAACGCTTTAGGAGGAGCGTGCGTGTGAGGGCGCGGGTTAGTCTAAGCGTACGGGTTAGGATTAGGGGACGGGTGAGGGTCAGGCTTCGGGGAAGGGTTAGGGTTAGGGTTTGGGCTAGGGTTAGGGTTAGGGGACGGGGACGGTTTAGGGTCCAGGTGAGGGTACGGCAACGCTTTAGGGGGAGCGTGCGTGTGAGGGTGTGGGTTAGTGTTAGCGTACGGGTTAGGATTAGGGGACGGGTGAGGGTCAGGCTTCGGGGAAGGGTTAGGGTTAGGGTTCGGGCTAGGGTTAGGGTTAGTGGACGGGGACGGTTTAGGGTCCAGGTCACGGTACGGCAACGCTTTAGGGGGAGCGTGCGTGTGAGGGCGCGGGTTAGTGTTAGCGTACGGGTTAGGATTAGGGGACGGGTGAGGGTCAGGCTTCGGGGAAAGGTTAGGGTTAGGGTTCGGGCTAGGGTTAGGGTTAGTGGACGGGGACGGTTTAGGGTCCAGGTCACGGTACGGCAACGCTTTAGGGGGAGCGTGCGTGTGAGGGCGCGGGTTAGTGTTAGCGTACGGGTTAGGATTAGGGGACGGGTGAGGGTCAGGCTTCGGGGAAAGGTTAGGGTTAGGGTTCGGGCTAGGGTTAGGGTTAGGGGACGGGGACGGGTTAGGGTCCAGGTGAGGGTACGGCAACGCTTTAGGAGGAGCGTGCGTGTGAGGGCGCGGGTTAATGTTAGCGTACGGGTTAGGATTAGGGGACGGGTGAGGGTCAGGCTTCGGGGAAGGGTTAGGGTTAGGGTTCGGGCTAGGGTTAGGGTTAGGGGACGGGGACGGGTTAGGGTCCAGGTGAGGGTACGGCAACGCTTTAGGGGGAGCGTGCGTGTGAGGACGCGGTTTAGTGTTAACGTACGGGTTAGGATTAGGGGACGGGTGAGGGTCAGGCTTCGGGGAAGGGTTAGGGTTAGGGTTCGGGCTAGGGTTAGGGTTAGGGGACGGGGACGGTTTAGGGTCCAGGTGAGGGTACGGCAACGCTTTAGGGGGAGCGTGCGTGTGAGGACGCGGTTTAGTGTTAACGTACGGGTTAGGATTAGGGCACGGGTGAGGGTCAGGCTTCGGGGAAGGGTTAGGGTTAGGGTTCGGGCTAGGGTTAGGGTTACGGGACGGGGACGGTTTAGGGTCCAGGTGAGGGTACGGCAACGCTTTAGGGGGAGCGTGCGTGTGAGGGCGCGGGTTAGTGTTAGCGTACGGGTTAGGATTAGGGCACGGGTGAGGGTCAGGCTTCGGGGAAGGGTTAGGGTTAGGGTTCGGGCTAGGGTTAGGGTTATGGGACGGGGACGGTTTAGGGTCCAGGTGAGGGTTCGGCAACACTTTAGGGGGAGCGTGCGTGTGAGGGCGCGGGTTAGTGTTAGCGTACGGGTTAGGATTAGGGGACGGGTGAGGGTCAGGCTTCGGGGAAGGGTTAGGGTTAGGGTTCGGGCTAGGGTTAGGGTTAGGGGACGGGGACGGTTTAGGGTCCAGGTGAGGGTACGGCAACGCTTTAGGGGGAGCGTGCGTGTGAGGGCGCGGGTTAGTGTTAGCGTACGGATTAGGATTAGGGGACGGGTGAGTGTCAGGCTTCGGGGAAGGGTTAGGGTTAGGGTTCGGGCTAGGGTTAGGGTTAGGGGATGGGGACGGTTTAGGGTCCAGGTGAGGGTACGGCAACGCTTTAGGGGGAGCGTGTGTGTGAGGGCGCGGGTTAGTGTTAGCGTATGTGTTAGGATTAGGGGACGGGTGAGGGTCAGGCTTCGGGGAAGGGTTAGGGTTAGGGTTCGGG
>NW_027193145.1:0-25000 GCF_949987515.2 Delphinus delphis | reverse complement strand
GGTCAGGCTTCGGGGAAGGGTTAGGGTTAGGGTTCGGGCTAGGGTTAGGGTTAGGGGATAGGGACGGTTTAGGGTCCAGGTGAGGGTACGGCAACGCTTTAGGGGGAGCGTGCGTGTGAGGGCGCGGGTTAGTGTTAGCGTACGTGATAGGATTAGGGCACGGGTGAGGGTCAGGCTTCGGGGAAGGGTTAGGGTTAGGGTTGGGGCTAGGGTTAGGGTTAGGGGACAGGGACGGTTTAGGGTCCAGGTGAGTGTATGGCAACGCTTTAGGGGGAGCGTGCGTGTGAGGGCGCGGGTTAGTGTTAGCGTACGGGTTAGGATTAGGGGACGGGTGAGGGTCAGGCTTCGGGGAAGGGTTAGGGTTAGGGTTCGGGCTAGGGCTAGGGTTAGGGGATGGGGACGGTTTAGGGTCCAGGTGAGGGTACGGCAATGCTTAAGGGGGAGCGTACGTGTGACGGCGCAGGTTAGTGTTAGCCTACGGCTTAGGATTAGGGGACGGGTGAGGGTCAGGCTTCAGGAAAAGGTTAGGGTTAGGGTTCGGGCTAGGGTTAGGTTTAGGGGACGGGGACGGTTTAGGGTCCAGGTGAGGGTACGGCAACGCTTTAGGGGGAGCGTGCGTGTGAGGGCGCGGGTTAGTGTTAGCGTACGGGTTAGGATTAGGGCACGGGTGAGGGTCAGGCTTCGGGGAAGGGTTAGGGTTAGGGTTCGGTCTAGGGTTAGGGTTAGGGGACGGGGACGGTTTAGGGTCCAGGTGAGGGTACGGCAACGCTTTAGGGGGAGCGTACGTGGGACGGCGCAGGTTAGTGTTAGCCTACGGTTTAGGATTAGGGGACGGGTGAGGGTCAGGCTTCGGGAAAAGGTTAGGGTTAGGGTTCGGGCTAGGGTTAGGGGACGGGGACGGTTTAGGGTCCAGGTGAGGGTACGGCAACGCTTTAGGGGTAGCGTGCGTGTGAGGGCGCGTGTTAGTGTTAGCGTACGGGTTAGGATTAAGGCACGGGTGAGGGTCAGGCTTCGGGGAAGGGTTAGGGTTAGGGTTCGGGCTAGGGTTAGGGTTAGGGGACGGGGACGGTTTAGGGTCCAGGTGAGGGTACAGCAACGCTTTAGGGGGAGCGTGCGGGTGAGGGCGCGGGTTAGTGTTAGCGTACGTGATAGGATTAGGGCACGGGTGAGGGTCAGGCTTCGGGGAAGTGTTAGGGTTAGGGTTCGGGCTAGGGTTAGGGTTAGGGGACGGGGACGGTTTAGGGTCCAGGTGAGGGTACGGCAACGCTTTAGGGGGAGCGTGCGTGTGAGGGCGCGGGTTAGTGTTAGCGTACGGGTTAGGATTAGGGGACGGGTGAGGGTCAGGCTTCGGGGAAGGGTTAGGGTTAGGGTTCGGGCTAGGGTTAGGGTTAGGGGATAGGGACGGTTTAGGGTCCAGGTGAGGGTACGGCAACGCTTTAGGGGGAGCGTGCGTGTGAGGGCGCGGGTTAGTGTTAGCGTACGTGATAGGATTAGGGCACGGGTGAGGGTCAGGCTTCGGGGAAGGGTTAGGGTTAGGGTTGGGGCTAGGGTTAGGGTTAGGGGACAGGGACGGTTTAGGGTCCAGGTGAGTGTATGGCAACGCTTTAGGGGGAGCGTGCGTGTGAGGGCGCGGGTTAGTGTTAGCGTACGGGTTAGGATTAGGGGACGGGTGAGGGTCAGGCTTCGGGGAAGGGTTAGGGTTAGGGTTCGGGCTAGGGCTAGGGTTAGGGGATGGGGACGGTTTAGGGTCCAGGTGAGGGTACGGCAATGCTTAAGGGGGAGCGTACGTGTGACGGCGCAGGTTAGTGTTAGCCTACGGCTTAGGATTAGGGGACGGGTGAGGGTCAGGCTTCAGGAAAAGGTTAGGGTTAGGGTTCGGGCTAGGGTTAGGTTTAGGGGACGGGGACGGTTTAGGGTCCAGGTGAGGGTACGGCAACGCTTTAGGGGGAGCGTGCGTGTGAGGGCGCGGGTTAGTGTTAGCGTACGGGTTAGGATTAGGGCACGGGTGAGGGTCAGGCTTCGGGGAAGGGTTAGGGTTAGGGTTCGGTCTAGGGTTAGGGTTAGGGGACGGGGACGGTTTAGGGTCCAGGTGAGGGTACGGCAACGCTTTAGGGGTAGCGTGCGTGTGAGGGCGCGGGTTAGTGTTAGCGTACGTGATAGGATTAGGGCACGGGTGAGGGTCAGGCTTCGGGGAAGGGTTAGGGTTAGGGTTCGGGCTAGGGTTAGGGTTAGGGGACGGGGACGGTTTAGGGTCCAGGTGAGGGTACGGCAACGCTTTAGGGGGAGCGTGCGTGTGAGGGCGCGGGTTAGTGTTAGCGTACGGGTTAGGATTGGGGACGGGTGAGGGTCAGGCTTCGGGGAAGGGTTACGGTTAGGGTTCGGGCTAGGGTTAGGGTTAGGGGATGGGGACGGTTTAGGGTCCAGGTGAGGGTACGGCAACGCTTTAGGGGGAGCGTGCGTGTGAGGGCGCGGGTTAGTGTTAGCGTACGTGATAGGATTAGGGCACGGGTGAGGGTCAGGCTTCGGGGAAGTGTTAGGGTTAGGGTTCGGGCTAGGGTTAGGGTTAGGGGACGGGGACGGTTTAGGGTCCAGGTGAGGGTACGGCAACGCTTTAGGGGGAGCATGCGTGTGAGGGCGCGGGTTAGTGTTAGCGTGCGGGTTAGGATTAGGGGACGGGTGAGGGTCAGGCTTCGGGGAAGGGTTAGGGTTAGGGTTCGGGCTAGGGTTAGGGTTAGGGGACGGGGACGGTTTCGGGTCCAGGTGAGGGTACGGCAGCGCTTTCGGGGGAGCATGCGTGTGAGGGCGCGGGTTAGTGTTAGCGTACGGGTTAGGATTAGGGGACGGGTGAGGGTCAGGCTTCGGGGAAGGGTTACGGTTAGGGTTCGGGCTAGGGTTAGGGTTAGGGGATGGGGACGGTTTAGGGTCCAGGTGAGGGTACGGCAACGCTTTAGGGGGAGCGTGCGTTTGAGGGTGCGGGTTAGTGTTAGCGTACGTGATAGGATTAGGGCACGGGTGAGGGTCAGGCTTCGGGGAAGGGTTAGGGTTAGGGTTCGGACTAGGGTTAGGGTTAGGGGACAGGGACGGTTTAGGGTCCAGGTGAGGGTACGGCAACGTTTTAGGGGGAGCATGCGTGTGAGGGCGCGGGTTAGTGTTAGCGTACGGGTTAGGATTAGGGGACGGGTGAGGGTCAGGCTACGGGGAAGGGTTAGGGTTAGGGTTCGGGCTAGGGTTAGGGTTACGGGACGGGGACGGTTTAGGGTCCAGGTGAGGGTACGGCAGCGCTTTCGGGGGAGCATGCGTGTGAGGGCGCGGGATAGTCTTAGCGTACGGGTTAGGATTAGGGGACGGGTGAGGGTCAGGCTTCGGGGAAGGGTTAGGGTTAGGGTTCAGGCTAGGGCTAGGGTTAGGGGACGGGGACGGTTTAGGGTCCAGGTGAGTGTACAGCAACGCTTTAGGGGGAGCGTACGTGTGACGGCGCAGGTTAGTGTTAGCCTACGGCTTAGGATTAGGGGACAGGTGAGGGTCAGGCTTCGGGAAAAGGTTAGGGTTAGGGTTCGGGCTAGGGTTAGGGTTAGGGGACGGGGACGGTTTAGGGTCCAGGTGAGGGTACGGCAACGCTTTAGGGGGAGCGTGCGTGTGAGGGCGCGGGTTAGTGTTAGCGTACGGGTTAGGATTAGGGGACGGGTGAGGGTCAGGCTTCGGGGAAGGGTTAGGGTTCGGGCTAGGGTTAGGGTTAGGGGACGGGGACGGTTTAGGGTCAAGGTGAGGGTACGGCAACGCTTTAGGGGGAGCGTGCGTGTGAGGGCGCGGGTTAGTGTTAGCGTACGGGTTAGGATTAGGGGATGGGTGAGGGTCAGGCTTCGGGGAAGGGTTAGGGTTAGGGTTCGGGCTAGGGTTAGCGTTAGGGGACGGGGACGGTTTAGGGTCCAGGTGAGGGTACGGCAACGCTTTAGGGGGAGCGTGCGTGTGAGGGCGCGGGTTAGTGTTAGTGTACGGGTTAGGATTAGGGCACGAATGAGGGTCAGGCTTCGGGGAAGGGTTAGGGTTAGGGTTCGGGCTAGGGTTAGGGTTAGGGGACGGGGACGGTTTAGGGTCCAGGTGAGGGTACGGCAACGCTTTAGGGGGAGCGTGCGTGTGAGGGCGCGGGTTAGTTTTAGAGTACGGGTTAGGATTAGGGGACGGGTGAGGGTCAGGCTTCGGGGAAGGGTTAGGGTTAGGGTTCGGGCTAGGGTTAGGGTTAGGGGACGGGGACGGTTTGGGGTCCAGGTGAGGGTACGGCAACGCTTTAGGGGGAGCGTGCGTGTGAGGGCGCGGGTTAGTGTTAGCGTACGGGTTAGGATTAGGGGACGGGTGAGGGTCAGGCTTCGGGGAAGGGTTAGGGTTAGGGTTCGGGCTAGGGTTAGGGTTAGGGGACGGGGACGGTTTAGGGTCCAGGTGAGGTTACGGCAACGCTTTCGGGGGAGCGTGCGTGAGAGGGCGCGGGTTAGTGTTAGCGTACGGGTTAGGATTAGGGGACGGGTGAGGGTCAGGCTTCGGGGAAGGGTTAGGGTTAGGGTTCGGGCTAGGGTTAGGGTTAGGGGACGGGGACGGTTTAGGGTCCAGGTGAGGGTACGGCAACGCTTTAGGGGGAGCGTGCGTGTGAGGGCGCGGGTTAGTGTTAGCGTACGGGTTAGGATTAGGGGACGGGTGAGGGTCAGGCTTCGGGGAAGGGTTAGGGTTAGGGTTCGGGCTAGGGTTAGGGTTAGGGGACGGGGACGGTTTAGGGTCCAGGTGAGGGTACGGCAACACTTTCGGGGGAGCGTGCGTGTGAGGGCGCGGGTTAGTGTTAGCGTACGGGTTAGGATTAGGGCACGGGTGAGGGTCAGGCTTCGGGGAAGTGTTAGGGTTAGGGTTTGGGTTAGGGTTAGGGTTAGGGGACCGGGACGGTTTAGGGTCCAGGTGAGGGTACGGCAACGCTTTAGGGGGAGCGTGCGTGTGAGGGCGCGGGTTAGTGTTAGCGTACGGGTTAGGATTAGGGGACGGGTGAGGGTCAGGCTTCGGGGAAGGGTTAGGGTTAGGGTTCGGGCTAGGGTTAGGGTTAGGGGACGGGGACGGTTTAGGGTCCAGGTGAGGGTACGGCAGCGCTTTCGGGAGAGCATGCGTGTGAGGGCGCGGGTTAGTGTTAGCGTACGGGTTAGGATTAGGGGACGGGTGAGGGTCAGGCTTCGGGGAAGGGTTAGGTTTAGGGTTCGGGCTAGGGTTAGGGTTAGTGGACGGGGACGGTTTAGGGTCCAGGTGAGGGTACGGCAACGCTTTAGGGGGAGTGTACGTGTGACTGCGCGGGTTAGTGTTAGCCTACGGCTTAGGATTAGGGAACGGGTGAGGGTCAGGCTTCGGGAAAAGGTTAGGGTTAGGGTTCGGGCTAGGGTTAGGGTTAGGGGACGGGGACGGTTTAGGGTCCAGGTGAGGGTACGGCAACGCTTTAGGGGGAGCGTGCGTGTGAGGGCGCGGGTTAGTGTTAGCGTACGGGTTAGGATTAGGGCACGGGTGAGGGTCAGGCTTCGGGGAACGGTTAGGGTTAGGGTTCGGGCTAGGGTTAGGGTTAGGGGACGGGGACGGTTTAGGGTCCAGGTGAGGGTACGGCAACGCTTTAGGGGGAGCGTGCGTGTGAGGGCGCGGGTTAGTGTTAGCGTACGGGTTAGAATTAGGGCACGGGTGAGGGTCAGGATTCGGGGAAGGGTTAGGGTTAGGGTTCGGTCTAGGGTTAGGGTTAGGGGACGGGGACGGTTTAGGGTCCAGGTGAGGGTACAGCAACGCTTTAGGGGGAGCGTGCGTGTGAGGGCGCGGGTTAGTGTTAGCGTACGTGATAGGATTAGGGCACGGGTGAGGGTCAGGCTTCGGGGAAGGGTTAGGGTTAGGGTTCGGGCTAGGGTTAGGGTTAGGGGACGGGGACGGTTTAGGGTCCAGGTGAGGGTACGGCAACGCTTTAGGGGGAGCGTGCGTGTGAGGGCGCGGGTTAGTGTTAGCGTACGGGTTAGGATTAGGGGACGGGTGAGGGTCAGGCTTCGGGGAAGGGTTACGGTTAGGGTTCGGGCTAGGGTTAGGGTTAGGGGATGGGGACGGTTTAGGGTCCAGGTGAGGGTACGGCAACGCTTTAGGGGGAGCGTGCGTGTGAGGGCGCCTGTTAGTGTTAGCGTACGTGATAGGATTAGGGCACGGGTGAGGGTCAGGCTTCGGGGAAGTGTTAGGGTTAGGGTTCGGGCTAGGGTTAGGGTTAGGGGACGGGGACGGTTTAGGGTCCAGGTGAGGGTACGGCAACGCTTTAGGGGGAGCGTACGTGGGACGGCGCAGGTTAGTGTTAGCCTACGGTTTAGGATTAGGGGACGGGTGAGGGTCAGGCTTCGGGAAAAGGTTAGGGTTAGGGTTCGGGCTAGGGTTAGGGGACGGGGACGGTTTAGGGTCCAGGTGAGGGTACGGCAACGCTTTAGGGGTAGCGTGCGTGTGAGGGCGCGGGTTAGTGTTAGCGTACGGGTTAGGATTAAGGCACGGGTGAGGGTCAGGCTTCGGGGAAGTGTTAGGGTTAGGGTTCGGGCTAGGGTTAGGGTTAGGGGACGGGGACGGTTTAGGGTCCAGGTGAGGGTACGGCAACGCTTTAGGGGGAGCGTGCGTGTGAGGGCGCGGGTTAGTGTTAGCGTACGGGTTAGGATTAGGGGACGGGTGAGGGTCAGGCTTCGGGGAAGGGTTAGGGTTAGGGTTCGGGCTAGGGTTAGGGTTAGGGGATAGGGACGGTTTAGGGTCCAGGTGAGGGTACGGCAACGCTTTAGGGGGAGCGTGCGTGTGAGGGCGCGGGTTAGTGTTAGCGTACGTGATAGGATTAGGGCACGGGTGAGGGTCAGGCTTCGGGGAAGGGTTAGGGTTAGGGTTGGGGCTAGGGTTAGGGTTAGGGGACAGGGACGGTTTAGGGTCCAGGTGAGTGTATGGCAACGCTTTAGGGGGAGCGTGCGTGTGAGGGCGCGGGTTAGTGTTAGCGTACGGGTTAGGATTAGGGGACGGGTGAGGGTCAGGCTTCGGGGAAGGGTTAGGGTTAGGGTTCGGGCTAGGGCTAGGGTTAGGGGACGGGGACGGTTTAGGGTCCAGGTGAGGGTACGGCAATGCTTAAGGGGGAGCGTACGTGTGACGGCGCAGGTTAGTGTTAGCCTACGGCTTAGGATTAGGGGACGGGTGAGGGTCAGGCTTCAGGAAAAGGTTAGGGTTAGGGTTCGGGCTAGGGTTAGGTTTAGGGGACGGGGACGGTTTAGGGTCCAGGTGAGGGTACGGCAACGCTTTAGGGGGAGCGTGCGTGTGAGGGCGCGGGTTAGTGTTAGCGTACGGGTTAGGATTAGGGCACGGGTGAGGGTCAGGCTTCGGGGAAGGGTTAGGGTTAGGGTTCGGTCTAGGGTTAGGGTTAGGGGACGGGGACGGTTTAGGGTCCAGGTGAGGGTACGGCAACGCTTTAGGGGTAGCGTGCGTGTGAGGGCGCGGGTTAGTGTTAGCGTACGTGATAGGATTAGGGCACGGGTGAGGGTCAGGCTTCGGGGAAGGGTTAGGGTTAGGGTTCGGGCTAGGGTTAGGGTTAGGGGACGGGGACGGTTTAGGGTCCAGGTGAGGGTACGGCAACGCTTTAGAGGGAGCGTGCGTGTGAGGGCGCGGGTTAGTGTTAGCGTACGGGTTAGGATTGGGGACGGGTGAGGGTCAGGCTTCGGGGAAGGGTTACGGTTAGGGTTCGGGCTAGGGTTAGGGTTAGGGGATGGGGACGGTTTAGGGTCCAGGTGAGGGTACGGCAACGCTTTAGGGGGAGCGTGCGTGTGAGGGCGCGGGTTAGTGTTAGCGTACGTGATAGGATTAGGGCACGGGTGAGGGTCAGGCTTCGGGGAAGTGTTAGGGTTAGGGTTCGGGCTAGGGTTAGGGTTAGGGGACGGGGACGGTTTAGGGTCCAGGTGAGGGTACGGCAACGCTTTAGGGGGAGCATGCGTGTGAGGGCGCGGGTTAGTGTTAGCGTGCGGGTTAGGATTAGGGGACGGGTGAGGGTCAGGCTTCGGGGAAGGGTTAGGGTTAGGGTTCGGGCTAGGGTTAGGGTTAGGGGACGGGGACGGTTTCGGGTCCAGGTGAGGGTACGGCAGCGCTTTCGGGGGAGCATGCGTGTGAGGGCGCGGGTTAGTGTTAGCGTACGGGTTAGGATTAGGGGACGGGTGAGGGTCAGGCTTCGGGGAAGGGTTACGGTTAGGGTTCGGGCTAGGGTTAGGGTTAGGGGATGGGGACGGTTTAGGGTCCAGGTGAGGGTACGGCAACGCTTTAGGGGGAGCGTGCGTTTGAGGGTGCGGGTTAGTGTTAGCGTACGTGATAGGATTAGGGCACGGGTGAGGGTCAGGCTTCGGGGAAGGGTTAGGGTTAGGGTTCGGACTAGGGTTAGGGTTAGGGGACAGGGACGGTTTAGGGTCCAGGTGAGGGTACGGCAACGTTTTAGGGGGAGCATGCGTGTGAGGGCGCGGGTTAGTGTTAGCGTACGGGTTAGGATTAGGGGACGGGTGAGGGTCAGGCTACGGGGAAGGGTTAGGGTTAGGGTTCGGGCTAGGGTTAGGGTTACGGGACGGGGACGGTTTAGGGTCCAGGTGAGGGTACGGCAGCGCTTTCGGGGGAGCATGCGTGTGAGGGCGCGGGATAGTCTTAGCGTACGGGTTAGGATTAGGGGACGGGTGAGGGTCAGGCTTCGGGGAAGGGTTAGGGTTAGGGTTCAGGCTAGGGCTAGGGTTAGGGGACGGGGACGGTTTAGGGTCCAGGTGAGTGTACAGCAACGCTTTAGGGGGAGCGTACGTGTGACGGCGCAGGTTAGTGTTAGCCTACGGCTTAGGATTAGGGGACAGGTGAGGGTCAGGCTTCGGGAAAAGGTTAGGGTTAGGGTTCGGGCTAGGGTTAGGGTTAGGGGACGGGGACGGTTTAGGGTCCAGGTGAGGGTACGGCAACGCTTTAGGGGGAGCGTGCGTGTGAGGGCGCGGGTTAGTGTTAGCGTACGGGTTAGGATTAGGGGACGGGTGAGGGTCAGGCTTCGGGGAAGGGTTAGGGTTCGGGCTAGGGTTAGGGTTAGGGGACGGGGACGGTTTAGGGTCAAGGTGAGGGTACGGCAACGCTTTAGGGGGAGCGTGCGTGTGAGGGCGCGGGTTAGTGTTAGCGTACGGGTTAGGATTAGGGGATGGGTGAGGGTCAGGCTTCGGGGAAGGGTTAGGGTTAGGGTTCGGGCTAGGGTTAGCGTTAGGGGACGGGGACGGTTTAGGGTCCAGGTGAGGGTACGGCAACGCTTTAGGGGGAGCGTGCGTGTGAGGGCGCGGGTTAGTGTTAGTGTACGGGTTAGGATTAGGGCACGAATGAGGGTCAGGCTTCGGGGAAGGGTTAGGGTTAGGGTTCGGGCTAGGGTTAGGGTTAGGGGACGGGGACGGTTTAGGGTCCAGGTGAGGGTACGGCAACGCTTTAGGGGGAGCGTGCGTGTGAGGGCGCGGGTTAGTTTTAGAGTACGGGTTAGGATTAGGGGACGGGTGAGGGTCAGGCTTCGGGGAAGGGTTAGGGTTAGGGTTCGGGCTAGGGTTAGGGTTAGGGGACGGGGACGGTTTGGGGTCCAGGTGAGGGTACGGCAACGCTTTAGGGGGAGCGTGCGTGTGAGGGCGCGGGTTAGTGTTAGCGTACGGGTTAGGATTAGGGGACGGGTGAGGGTCAGGCTTCGGGGAAGGGTTAGGGTTAGGGTTCGGGCTAGGGTTAGGGTTAGGGGACGGGGACGGTTTAGGGTCCAGGTGAGGTTACGGCAACGCTTTCGGGGGAGCGTGCGTGAGAGGGCGCGGGTTAGTGTTAGCGTACGGGTTAGGATTAGGGGACGGGTGAGGGTCAGGCTTCGGGGAAGGGTTAGGGTTAGGGTTCGGGCTAGGGTTAGGGTTAGGGGACGGGGACGGTTTAGGGTCCAGGTGAAGGTACGGCAACGCTTTAGGGGGAGCGTGCGTGTGAGGGCGCGGGTTAGTGTTAGCGTACGGGTTAGGATTAGGGGACGGGTGAGGGTCAGGCTTCGGGGAAGGGTTAGGGTTAGGGTTCGGGCTAGGGTTAGGGTTAGGGGACGGGGACGGTTTAGGGTCCAGGTGAGGGTACGGCAACACTTTCGGGGGAGCGTGCGTGTGAGGGCGCGGGTTAGTGTTAGCGTACGGGTTAGGATTAGGGCACGGGTGAGGGTCAGGCTTCGGGGAAGTGTTAGGGTTAGGGTTTGGGTTAGGGTTAGGGTTAGGGGACCGGGACGGTTTAGGGTCCAGGTGAGGGTACGGCAACGCTTTAGGGGGAGCGTGCGTGTGAGGGCGCGGGTTAGTGTTAGCGTACGGGTTAGGATTAGGGGACGGGTGAGGGTCAGGCTTCGGGGAAGGGTTAGGGTTAGGGTTCGGGCTAGGGTTAGGGTTAGGGGACGGGGACGGTTTAGGGTCCAGGTGAGGGTACGGCAGCGCTTTCGGGAGAGCATGCGTGTGAGGGCGCGGGTTAGTGTTAGCGTACGGGTTAGGATTAGGGGACGGGTGAGGGTCAGGCTTCGGGGAAGGGTTAGGTTTAGGGTTCGGGCTAGGGTTAGGGTTAGTGGACGGGGACGGTTTAGGGTCCAGGTGAGGGTACGGCAACGCTTTAGGGGGAGTGTACGTGTGACTGCGCGGGTTAGTGTTAGCCTACGGCTTAGGATTAGGGAACGGGTGAGGGTCAGGCTTCGGAAAAAGGTTAGGGTTAGGGTTCGGGCTAGGGTTAGGGTTAGGGGACGGGGACGGTTTAGGGTCCAGGTGAGGGTACGGCAAAGCTTTAGGGGGAGCGTGCGTGTGAGGGCGCGGGTTAGTGTTAGCGTACGGGTTAGGATTAGGGCACGGGTGAGGGTCAGGCTTCGGGGAACGGTTAGGGTTAGGGTTCGGGCTAGGGTTAGGGTTAGGGGACGGGGACGGTTTAGGGTCCAGGTGAGGGTACGGCAACGCTTTAGGGGGAGCGTGCGTGTGAGGGCGCGGGTTAGTGTTAGCGTACGGGTTAGAATTAGGGCACGGGTGAGGGTCAGGATTCGGGGAAGGGTTAGGGTTAGGGTTCGGTTAGGGTTAGGGTTAGGGGACGGGGACGGTTTAGGGTCCAGGTGAGGGTATGGCAACGCTTTAGGGGGAGCGTGCGTGTGAGGGCGTGTGTTAGTGTTAGCGTACGGGTTAGGATTAGGGGACGGGTGAGGGTCAGGCTTCGGGGAAGGGTTAGGGTTCGGGCTAGGGTTAGGGTTAGGGGACGGGGACGGTTTAGGGTCCAGGTGAGGGTACGGCAACGCTTTAGGGGGAGCGTGCGTGTGAAGGCGCGGGTTAGTTTTAGCGTACGGGTTAGGATTAGGGGATGGGTGAGGGTCAGGCTTCGGGGAATGGTTAGGGTTAGGGTTCGGGCTAGGGTTAGGGTTAGGGGACGGGGACAGTTTAGGGTCCAGGTGAGGGTACGGCAACGCTTTCGGGGGAGCGTGCGTGTGAGGGTGCGGGTTAGTGTTAGCGTACGGGTTAGGATTAGGGGACGGGTGAGGGTCAGGCTTCGGGGAAGGGTTAGGGTTAGGGTTCGGGCTAGGGTTAGGGTTAGGGGACGGGGACGGTTTAGGGTCCAGGTGAGGGTACGGCAACGCTTTAGGGGGAGCGTGTGTGTGAGGGCGCGGGTTAGTGTTAGCGTACAGGTTAGGATTAGGGGACGGGTGAGGGTCAGGCTTCGGGGAAGGGTTAGGGTTAGGGTTCGGGCTAGGGTTAGGGTTAGGGGACGGGGACGGTTTAGGGTCCAGGTGAGGGTACGGCAACGCTTTAGGGGGAGCGTGCGTGTGAGGGCGCGGGTTAGTGTTAGCGTACGGGTTAGGATTAGGGGACGGGTGAGGGTCAGGCTTCGGGGAAGTGTTAGGGTTAGGGTTCGGGCTAGGGTTAGGGTTAGGGGACAGGGACGGTTTAGGGTCCAGGTGAGGGTACGGCAACGCTTTCGGGGGAGCGTGCATGTGAGGGCGCGGGTTAGTGTTAGCGTACGGGTTAGGATTCGGGGACAGGTGAGTATCAGGCTTCGGGGAAGTGTTAGGGTTAGAGTTCGGTTAGGGCTAGGGTTAGGGGACGGGGACGGCTTAGGGTCCAGGTTAGGTTACGGCAACGCTTTAGGGGGAGCGTGCGTGTGAGGGCGTGGGTTAGTGTTAGCGTACGGGTTAGGATTAGGGGACGGGTGAGGGTCAGGCTTCGGGGAAGGTTTAGGGTTAGGGTTTGGGCTAGGGTTAGGGTTAGGGCACGGGGACGATTTAGGGTCCAGGTGACGGTACGGCAACCCTATAGGGGGAGCGTGCGTGTGAGGGCGCTGGTTAGTGTTAGCGTACGGGTTAGGATTAGGGCACGGGTGAGGGTCAGGCTTCGGGGAAGTGTTAGGGTTAGGGTTCGGACTAGGGTTAGGGTTGGGGACGGGGACGGTTTAGGGTCCAGGTGAGGGTACGGCAACGCTTTAGGGGGAGCGTGCGTGTGAGGGCGCGGGTTAGTGTTAGCGTACGGGTTAGGATTAGGGGACGGGTGAGGGTCAGGCTTCGGGGAAGGGTTAGGGTTAGGGTTCGGGCTAGGGTTAGGGTTAGGGGACGGGGACGGTTTAGGGTCCAGGTGAGGGTACGGCAACGCTTTAGGGGGAGCGTGCGTGTGAGGGCGCGGGTTAGTGTTAGCGTACGGGTTAGGATTAGGGCACGGGTGAGGGTCAGGCTTCGGGGAAGGGTGAGGGCTAGGGTTCGGGCTAGAGTTAGGGTTAGGGGATGGGGATGGTTTAGGGTCCAGGTGAGGGTACGGCAACGCTTTAGGGGGAACGTGCGTGTGAGGGCGCGGGTTAGTGTTAGAGTACGGGTTAGGATTAGGGGACGGGTGAGGGTCAGGCTTCGGGGAAGGGTTAGGGTTAGGGTTCGGGCTAGGGTTAGGGTTAGGGGACGGGGACGGTTTAGGGTCCAGGTGAGGGTACGGAAACGCTTTAGGGGGAGCGTGCGTGTGAGGGCGCGGGTTAGTGTTAGCGTACGGGTTAGGATTAGGGCACGGGTGAGGATCAGGCTTCGGGGAAGGGTTAAGGCTAGGGTTCGGGCTAGGGTTAGAGTTAGGGGACGGGGACGGTTTAGGGTCCAGGTGAGGGTACGGCAACGCTTTAGGGGGAGCGTGAGTGTGAGGGCGTGGTTTAGTGTTAGCGTACAGGTTAGGATTAGGGGACGGGTGAGGGTCAGGCTTCGGGGAAGTGTTAGGGTTAGGGTTAGGGGACGGGGACAATTTAGGGTCCAGGTGACGGGACGGCAACCCTTTAGGGGGAGCGTGCGTGTGAGGGCGCGGGTTAGTTTTAGCGTACGGGTTAGGATTAGGGGACGGGTGAGGGTCAGGCTTTGGGGAAGTGTTAGGGTTAGGGTTCGGACTAGGGTTAGGGTTAGGGGACGGGGACGGTTTAGGGTCCAGGTGAGGGTACGGCAACGCTTTAGGGGGAGCGTGCGTGTGAGGGCGCGGGATAGTGTTAGCGTACGGGTTAGGATTAGGGCACGGGTGAGGGTCAGGCTTCGGGGAAGGGTTAGGGTTAGGGTTCGGTCTAGGGTTAGGGTTAGGGGACGGGGACCGTTAAGGGTCCAGGTGAGGGTACGGCAACGCTTTAGGGGGAGCGTTCGTGTGAGGGCGCGGGTTAGTGTTAGCGTACGGGTTAGGATTAGGGGACGGGTGAGGGTCAGGCTTCGGGGAAGGGTTAGATTTAGTGTTCGAGCTAGGGTTAGGGTTAGGGGACGGGGACGGTTTAGGGTCCAGCTGAGGGTTCGGCAACGCTTTAGGGGGAGCGTGCGTGTGAGGGCGCGGGTTAGTGTTAGCGTATGGGTTAGGATTAGGGGACGGGTGAGGGTCAGGCTTCGGGGAAGGGTTAGGGTTAGGGTTCGGGCTAGGGTTAGGGTTATGGGACGGGGACGGTTTAGGGTCCAGGTGAGGGTACGGCAACGCTTTAGGGGGAGCGTGCGTGTGAGGGCTTGGGTTAGTGTTAGCGTATGGGTTAGGATTAGGGGACGGGTGAGGGTCAGGCTTCGGGGAAGGGTTAGGGTTAGGGTTCGGGCTAGGGTTAGGGTTAGGGGATGGGGACGGTTTAGGGTCCAGTTGAGGGTACGGCAACGCTTTAGGGGGAGCGTGTGTGTGAGAGCTCGGGTTAGTGTTAGCGTACGGGTTAGGATTAGGGGAGGGGTGAGGGTCAGGCTTCGGGGAAGGGTTAGGGTTAGGGTTCGGGCTAGGGTTAGGGTTAGGGGACGGGGACGGTTTAGGGTCCAGGTGAGGGTACGGCAACGCTTTAGGGGGAGCGTGCGTGTGAGGGCGCGGGTTAGTGTTAGCGTACGGGTTAGGATTAGGGCACGGGTGAGGGTCAGGCTTCGGGGGAGGGTTAGGGTTAGGGTTCGGGCTAGGGTTAGGGTTAGGGGACGGGGACGGTTTAGGGTCCAGGTGAGGGTACGGCAACGCTTTAGGGGGAGCGTGCGTGTGAGGGCGCGGGTTAGTGTTAGCGTACGGGTTAGGATTAGGGGACGGGTGAGGGTCAGGCTTCGGGGAAGGGTTAGGGTTAGGGTTCGGGCTAGGGTAAGGGTTAGGGGATAGGGACGGTTTAGGGTCCAGGTGAGGGTACGGCAACGCTTTAGGGGGAGCGTGCGTGTGAGGGCGCGGGTTAGTGTTAGCGTACGGGTTAGGATTAGGGGACGGGTGAGGGTCAGGCTTCGGGGAAGGGTTAGGGTTAGGGTTCGGGCTAGGGTTAGGGTTAGGGGACGGGGACGGTTTAGGGTCCAGGTGAGGGTACGGCAACGCTTTAGGGGGAGCGTGCGTGTGAGGGCGCGGGTTAGTGTTAGCGTACGGGTTAGGATTAGGGGACGGGTGAGGGTCAGACTTCGGGGAAGGGTTAGGGTTAGGGTTCGGGCTAGGGTTCGGGTTAGGGGACGGGGACGGTTTAGGGTCCAGGTGAGGGTACGGCAACGCTTTAGGGGGAGCGTGCGTGTGAGGGCGCGGGTTAGTGTTAGCGTACGGGTTAGGATTAGGGGACGGGTGAGGGTCAGGCTTCGGGGAAGGGTTAGGGTTAGGGTTCGGGCTAGGGTTAGGGTTAGGGGATGGGGACGGTTTAGGGTCCAGGTGAGGGTACGGCAATGCTTTAGGGGGAGCGTGCGTGTGAGGGCGCGGGATAGTGTTAGCGTACGGGTTAGGATTAGGGGACGGGTGAGGGTCAGGCTTCGGGGAAGGGTTAGGGTTAGGGTTCAGGCTAGGGTTAGGGTTAGGGGACGGGGACGGTTTAGGGTCCAGGTGAGGGTACGGCAACGCTTTAGGGGGAGCGTGCGTGTGAGGGCGCGGGTTAGTGTTAGCGTACGGGTTAGGATTAGGGCACGGGTGAGGGTCAGGTTCGGGGAAGGGTTAGGGTTAGGGTTCGGTCTAGGGTTAGGGTTAGGGGACGGGGACGGTTTAGGGTCCAGGTGAGGGTACGGCAACGCTTTAGGGGGAGCGTGCGTGTGAGGGCGCGGGTTAGTGTTAGCGTACGGGTTAGGAATAGGGGACGGGTGAGGGTCAGGCTTCGGGGAAAGATTAGGGTTAGGGTTCGGGCTAGGGTTAGGGTTAGGGGATGGGGATGGTTTAGGGTCCAGGTGAGGGTACGGCAACGCTTTAGGGGGAGAGTGCGTGTGAGGGCGCGGGTTAGTGTTAGCGTACGGGTTAGGATTAGGGGACGGGTGAGGGTCAGGCTTCGGGGAAGGGTTAGGGTTAGGGTTCGGGCTAGGGTTAGGGTTAGGGGACGGGGACGGTTTAGGGTCCAGGTGAGGGTACGGCAACGCTTTAGGAGGAGCGTGCGTGTGAGGGCTGGGGTTAGTGTTAGCCTACGGGTTAGGATTAGGGGACAGGTGAGTGTCAGGCTTCGGGGAAGGGTTAGGGTTAGGGTTTGGGCTAGGGTTAGGGTTAGGGGACGGGGACGGTTTAGGGTCCAGGTGAGGGTACCGCAACGCTTTAGGGGGAGCGTGCGTGTGAGGGTGCGGGTTAGTGTTAGCGTACGGGTTAGGATTAGGGGACGGTTGAGGGTCAGGCTTCGGGGAAGGGTTAGGGTTAGGGTTCGGGCTAGGGTTAGGGTTAGGGGACGGGGACGGTTTAGGGTCCAGGTGAGGGTACGGCAACGCTTTAGGGGGAGCGTGTGTGTGAGTGCGCGGGTTAGTGTTAGCGTACGGGTTAGGATTAGGGGACGGGTGAGGGTCAGGCTTCGGGGAAGGGTTAGGGTTAGGGTTCGGGCTAGGGTTAGGGTTAGGGGACGGGGACGGTTTAGGGTCCAGGTGAGGGTACGGCAACGCTTTAGGGGGAGCGTGCGTGTGAGGGTGCGGGTTAGTGTTAGCGTACGGGTTAGGATTAGGGCACGGGTGAGTGTCAGGCTTCGGGGAAGAGTTAGGGTTAGGGTTCGGGCTAAGGTTAGGGTTAGGGGACGGGGACGGTTTAGGGTCCAGGTGAGGGTACGGCAACGCTTTAGGGGGAGCGTGCGTGTGAGGGCGCGGGTTAGTGTTAGCGTACGGGTTAGGATTAGGGGACGGGTGAGGGTCAGGCTTCGGGGAAGGGTTAGGGTTAGGGTTCGGGCTAGGGTTAGGGTTAGGGGATGGGGACGGTTTAGGGTCCAGGTGAGGGTACGGCAACGCTTTAGGGGGAGCGTGCGTGTGAGGGCGCGGGTTAGTGTTAGCGTACGGGTTAGGATTCGGGGACAGGTGAGTATCAGGCTTCGGGGAAGGGTTAGGGTTAGAGTTCAGTTAGGGCTAGGGTTAGGGGACGGGGACGGCTTAGGGTCCAGGTTAGGTTACGGCAACGCTTTAGGGGGAGCGTGCGTGTGAGGGCGTGGGTTAGTGTTAGCGTACGGGTTAGGATTAGGGGACGGGTGAGGGTCAGGCTTCGGGGAAGGTTTAGGGTTAGGGTTTGGGCTAGGGTTAGGGTTAGGGGACGGGGACGATTTAGGGTCCAGGTGACGGTACGGCAACCCTATAGGGGGAGCGTGCGTGTGAGGGCGCGGGTTAGTGTTAGCGTACGGGTTAGGATTAGGGCACGGGTGAGGGTCAGGCTTCGGGGAAGTGTTAGGGTTAGGGTTCGGACTAGGGTTAGGGTTGGGGACGGGGACGGTTTAGGGTCCAGGTGAGGGTACGGCAACGCTTTAGGGGGAGCGTGCGTGTGAGGGCGCGGGTTAGTGTTAGCGTAAGGGTTAGGATTAGGGGACGGGTGAGGGTCAGGCTTCGGGGAAGGGTTAGGGTTAGGGTTCGGGCTAGGGTTAGGGTTAGGGGACGGGGACGGTTTAGGGTCCAGGTGAGGGTACGGCAACGCTTTAGGGGGAGCGTGCGTGTGAGGGCGCGGGTTAGTGTTAGCGTATGGGTTAGGATTAGGGGACGGGTGAGGGTCAGGCTTCGGGGAAGGGTTAGGGTTAGGGTTCGGGCTAGGGTTAGGGTTATGGGACGGGGACGGTTTAGGGTCCAGGTGAGGGTACGGCAACGCTTTAGGGGGAGCGTGTGTGTGAGGGCTTGGGTTAGTGTTAGCGTATGGGTTAGGATTAGGGGACGGGTGAGGGTCAGGCTTCGGGGAAGGGTTAGGGTTAGGGTTCGGGCTAGGGTTAGGGTTAGGGGATGGGGACGGTTTAGGGTCCAGTTGAGGGTACGGCAACGCTTTAGGGGGAGCGTGTGTGTGAGAGCTCGGGTTAGTGTTAGCGTACGGGTTAGGATTAGGGGAGGGGTGAGGGTCAGGCTTCGGGGAAGGGTTAGGGTTAGGGTTCGGGCTAGGGTTAGGGTTAGGGGACGGGGACGGTTTAGGGTCCAGGTGAGGGTACGGCAACGCTTTAGGGGGAGCGTGCGTGTGAGGGCGCGGGTTAGTGTTAGCGTACGGGTTAGGATTAGGGCACGGGTGAGGGTCAGGCTTCGGGGGAGGGTTAGGGTTAGGGTTCGGGCTAGGGTTAGGGTTAGGGGACGGGGACGGTTTAGGGTCCAGGTGAGGGTACGGCAACGCTTTAGGGGGAGCGTGCGTGTGAGGGCGCGGGTTAGTGTTAGCGTACGGGTTAGGATTAGGGGACGGGTGAGGGTCAGGCTTCGGGGAAGGGTTAGGGTTAGGGTTCGGGCTAGGGTAAGGGTTAGGGGATAGGGACGGTTTAGGGTCCAGGTGAGGGTACGGCAACGCTTTAGGGGGAGCGTGCGTGTGAGGGCGCGGGTTAGTGTTAGCGTACGGGTTAGGATTAGGGGACGGGTGAGGGTCAGGCTTCGGGGAAGGGTTAGGGTTAGGGTTCGGGCTAGGGTTAGGGTTAGGGGACGGGGACGGTTTAGGGTCCAGGTGAGGGTACGGCAACGCTTTAGGGGGAGCGTGCGTGTGAGGGCGCGGGTTAGTGTTAGCGTACGGGTTAGGATTAGGGGACGGGTGAGGGTCAGGCTTCGGGGAAGGGTTAGGGTTAGGGTTCGGGCTAGGGTTCGGGTTAGGGGACGGGGACGGTTTAGGGTCCAGGTGAGGGTACGGCAACGCTTTAGGGGGAGCGTGCGTGTGAGGGCGCGGGTTAGTGTTAGCGTACGGGTTAGGATTAGGGGACGGGTGAGGGTCAGGCTTCGGGGAAGGGTTAGGGTTAGGGTTCGGGCTAGGGTTAGGGTTAGGGGATGGGGACGGTTTAGGGTCCAGGTGAGGGTACGGCAACGCTTTAGGGGGAGCGTGCGTGTGAGGGCGCGGGATAGTGTTAGCGTACGGGTTAGGATTAGGGGACGGGTGAGGGTCAGGCTTCGGGGAAGGGTTAGGGTTAGGGTTCAGGCTAGGGTTAGGGTTAGGGGACGGGGACGGTTTAGGGTACAGGTGAGGGTACGGCAACGCTTTAGGGGGAGCGTGCGTGTGAGGGCGCGGGTTAGTGTTAGCGTACGGGTTAGGATTAGGGCACGGGTGAGGGTCAGGTTCGGGGAAGGGTTAGGGTTAGGGTTCGGTCTAGGGTTAGGGTTAGGGGACGGGGACGGTTTAGGGTCCAGGTGAGGGTACGGCAACGCTTTAGGGGGAGCGTGCGTGTGAGGGCGCGGGTTAGTGTTAGCGTACGGGTTAGGAATAGGGGACGGGTGAGGGTCAGGCTTCGGGGAAAGATTAGGGTTAGGGTTCGGGCTAGGGTTAGGGTTAGGGGATGGGGATGGTTTAGGGTCCAGGTGAGGGTACGGCAACGCTTTAGGGGGAGAGTGCGTGTGAGGGCGCGGGTTAGTGTTAGCGTACGGGTTAGGATTAGGGGACGGGTGAGGGTCAGGCTTCGGGGAAGGGTTAGGGTTAGGGTTCGGGCTAGGGTTAGGGTTAGGGGACGGGGACGGTTTAGGGTCCAGGTGAGGGTACGGCAACGCTTTAGGAGGAGCGTGCGTGTGAGGGCTGGGGTTAGTGTTAGCCTACGGGTTAGGATTAGGGGACAGGTGAGTGTCAGGCTTCGGGGAAGGGTTAGGGTTAGGGTTTGGGCTAGGGTTAGGGTTAGGGGACGGGGACGGTTTAGGGTCCAGGTGAGGGTACCGCAACGCTTTAGGGGGAGCGTGCGTGTGAGGGTGCGGGTTAGTGTTAGCGTACGGGTTAGGATTAGGGGACGGTTGAGGGTAAGGCTTCGGGGAAGGGTTAGGGTTAGGGTTCGGGCTAGGGTTAGGGTTAGGGGACGGGGACGGTTTAGGGTCCAGGTGAGGGTACGGCAACGCTTTAGGGGGAGCGTGTGTGTGAGTGCGCGGGTTAGTGTTAGCGTACGGGTTAGGATTAGGGGACGGGTGAGGGTCAGGCTTCGGGGAAGGGTTAGGGTTAGGGTTCGGGCTAGGGTTAGGGTTAGGGGACGGGGACGGTTTAGGGTCCAGGTGAGGGTACGGCAACGCTTTAGGGGGAGCGTGCGTGTGAGGGTGCGGGTTAGTGTTAGCGTACGGGTTAGGATTAGGGCACGGGTGAGTGTCAGGCTTCGGGGAAGAGTTAGGGTTAGGGTTCGGGCTAAGGTTAGGGTTAGGGGACGGGGACGGTTTAGGGTCCAGGTGAGGGTACGGCAACGCTTTAGGGGGAGCGTGCGTGTGAGGGCGCGGGTTAGTGTTAGCGTACGGGTTAGGATTAGGGGACGGGTGAGGGTCAGGCTTCGGGGAAGGGTTAGGGTTAGGGTTCGGGCTAGGGTTAGGGTTAGGGGATGGGGACGGTTTAGGGTCCAGGTGAGGGTACGGCAACGCTTTAGGGGGAGCGTGCGTGTGAAGGCGCGGGTTAGTGTTAGCGTACGGGTTAGGATTCGGGGACAGGTGAGTATCAGGCTTCGGGGAAGGGTTAGGGTTAGAGTTCGGTTAGGGCTAGGGTTAGGGGACGGGGACGGCTTAGGGTCCAGGTTAGGTTACGGCAACGCTTTAGGGGGAGCGTGCGTGTGAGGGCGTGGGTTAGTGTTAGCGTACGGGTTAGGATTAGGGGACGGTTGAGGGTCAGGCTTCGGGGAAGGTTTAGGGTTAGGGTTTGGGCTAGGGTTAGGGTTAGGGGACGGGGACGATTTAGGGTCCAGGTGACGGTACGGCAACCCTATAGGGGGAGCGTGCGTGTGAGGGCGCGGGTTAGTGTTAGCGTACGGGTTAGGATTAGGGCACGGGTGAGGGTCAGGCTTCGGGGAAGTGTTAGGGTTAGGGTTCGGACTAGGGTTAGGGTTGGGGACGGGGACGGTTTAGGGTCCAGGTGAGGGTACGGCAACGCTTTAGGGGGAGCGTGCGTGTGAAGGCGCGGGTTAGTGTTAGCGTACGGGTTAGGATTCGGGGACAGGTGAGTATCAGGCTTCGGGGAAGGGTTAGGGTTAGAGTTCGGTTAGGGCTAGGGTTAGGGGACGGGGACGGCTTAGGGTCCAGGTTAGGTTACGGCAACGCTTTAGGGGGAGCGTGCGTGTGAGGGCGTGGGTTAGTGTTAGCGTACGGGTTAGGATTAGGGGACGGGTGAGGGTCAGGCTTCGGGGAAGGTTTAGGGTTAGGGTTTGGGCTAGGGTTAGGGTTAGGGGACGGGGACGATTTAGGGTCCAGGTGACGGTACGGCAACCCTATAGGGGGAGCGTGCGTGTGAGGGCGCGGGTTAGTGTTAGCGTACGGGTTAGGATTAGGGCACGGGTGAGGGTCAGGCTTCGGGGAAGTGTTAGGGTTAGGGTTCGGACTAGGGTTAGGGTTGGGGACGGGGACGGTTTAGGGTCCAGGTGAGGGTACGGCAACGCTTTAGGGGGAGCGTGCGTGTGAGGGCGCGGGTTAGTGTTAGCGTAAGGGTTAGGATTAGGGGACGGGTGAGGGTCAGGCTTCGGGGAAGGGTTAGGGTTAGGGTTCGGGCTAGGGTTAGGGTTAGGGGACGGGGACGGTTTAGGGTCCAGGTGAGGGTACGGCAACGCTTTCGGGGGAGCGTGCGTGTGAGGGCGCGGGTTAGTGTTAGCGTACGGGTTAGGATTCGGGGACAGGTGAGTATCAGGCTTCGGGGAAGGGTTAGGGTTAGAGTTCGGTTAGGGCTAGGGTTAGGGGACGGGGACGGCTTAGGGTCCAGGTTAGGTTACGGCAACGCTTTAGGGGGAGCGTGCGTGTGAGGGCGCGGGTTAGTGTTAGCGTACGGGTTAGGATTAGGGCACGGGTGAGGGTCAGGCTTCGGGGAAGTGTTAGGGTTAGGGTTCGGACTAGGGTTAGGGTTGGGGACGGGGACGGTTTAGGGTCCAGGTGAGGGTACGGCAACGCTTTAGGGGGAGCGTGCGTGTGAGGGCGCGGGTTAGTGTTAGCGTACGGGTTAGGATTAGGGGACGGGTGAGGGTCAGGCTTCGGGGAAGGGTTAGGGTTAGGGTTCGGGCTAGGGTTAGGGTTAGGGGACGGGGACGGTTTAGGGTCCAGGTGAGGGTACGGCAACGCTTTAGGGGGAGCGTGCGTGTGAGGGCGCGGGTTAGTGTTAGCGTACGGGTTAGGATTAGGGCACGGGTGAGGGTCAGGCTTCGGGGAAGGGTGAGGGCTAGGGTTCGGGCTAGGGTTAGGGTTAGGGGATGGGGATGGTTTAGGTTCCAGGTGAGGGTACGGCAACGCTTTAGGGGGAGCGTGCGTGTGAGGGCGCGGGTTAGTGTTAGAGTACGGGTTAGGATTAGGGGACGGGTGAGGGTCAGGCGTCGGGGAAGGGTTAGGGTTAGGGTTCGGGCTAGGGTTAGGGTTAGGGGACGGGGACGGTTTAGGGTCCAGGTGAGGGTACGGAAACGCTTTAGGGGGAGCGTGCGTGTGAGGGCGCGGGTTAGTGTTAGCGTACGGGTTAGGATTAGGGCACGGGTGAGGATCAGGCTTCGGGGAAGGGTTAAGGCTAGGGTTCGGGCTAGGGTTAGAGTTAGGGGACGGGGACGGTTTAGGGTCCAGGTGAGGGTACGGCAACGCTTTAGGGGGAGCGTGAGTGTGAGGGCGTGGTTTAGTGTTAGCGTACAGGTTAGGATTAGGGGACGGGTGAGGGTCAGGCTTCGGGGAAGTGTTAGGGTTAGGGTTAGGGGACGGGGACAATTTAGGGTCCAGGTGACGGGACGGCAACCCTTTAGGGGGAGCGTGCGTGTGAGGGCGCGGGTTAGTTTTAGCGTACGGGTTAGGATTAGGGGACGGGTGAGGGTCAGGCTTTGGGGAAGTGTTAGGGTTAGGGTTCGGACTAGGGGTAGGGTTAGGGGACGGGGACGGTTTAGGGTCCAGGTGAGGGTACGTCAACGCTTTAGGGGGAGCGTGCGTGTGAGGGCGCGGGTTAGTGTTAGCGTACGGGTTAGGATTAGGGCACGGGTGAGGGTCAGGCTTCGGGGAAGGGTTAGGGTTAGGGTTCGAGCTAGGGTTAGGGTTAGGGGACGGGGACGGTTTAGGGTCCAGCTGAGGGTTCGGCAACGCTTTAGGGGGAGCGTGCGTGTGAGGGCGCGGGTTAGTGTTAGCGTACGGGTTAGGATTAGGGCACGGGTGAGGGTCAGGCTTCGGGGAAGGGTTAGGGTTAGGGTTCGGGCTAGGGTTAGGGTTATGGGACGGGGACGGTTTAGGGTCCAGGTGAGGGTACGGCAACGCTTTAGGGGGAGCGTGCGAGTGAGGGCTTGGGTTAGTGTTAGCGTATGGGTTAGGATTAGGGGACGGGTGAGGGTCAGGCTTCGGGGAAGGGTTAGGGTTAGGGTTCGGGCTAGGGTTAGGGTTAGGGGATGGGGACGGTTTAGGGTCCAGTTGAGGGTACGGCAACGCTTTAGGGGGAGCGTGTGTGTGAGAGCGCGGGTTAGTGTTAGCGTACGGGTTAGGATTAGGGGACGGGTGAGGGTCAGGCTTCGGGGAAGGGTTAGGGTTAGGGTTCGGGCTAGGGTTAGGGTTAGGGGACGGGGATGGTTTAGGGTCCAGGTGAGGGTACGGCAACGCTTTAAGGGGAGTGTGCGTGTGAGGGCGCGGGTTAGTGTTAGCGTACGGGTTAGGATTAGGGCACGGGTGAGGGTCAGGCTTCGGGGGAGGGTTAGGGTTAGGGTTCGGGCTAGGGTTAGGGTTAGGGGACGGGGACGGTTTAGGGTCCAGGTGAGGGTACGGCAACGCTTTAGGGGGAGCGTGCGTGTGAGGGCGCGGGTTAGTGTTAGCGTACGGGTTAGGATTAGGGGACGGGTGAGGGTCAGGCTTCGGGGAAGGGTTAGGGTTAGGGTTCGGGCTAGGGTAAGGGTTAGGGGATAGGGACGGTTTAGGGTCCAGGTGAGGGTACGGCAACGCTTTAGGGGGAGCGTGCGTGTGAGGGCGCGGGTTAGTGTTAGCGTACGGGTTAGGATTAGGGGACGGGTGAGGGTCAGGCTTCGGGGAAGGGTTAGGGTTAGGGTTCGGGCTAGGGTTAGGGTTAGGGGACGGGGACGGTTTAGGGTCCAGGTGAGGGTACGGCAACGCTTTAGGGGGAGCGTGCGTGTGAGGGCGCGGGTTAGTGTTAGCGTACGGGTTAGGATTAGGGGACGGGTGAGGGTCAGGCTTCGGGGAAGGGTTAGGGTTAGGGTTCGGGCTAGGGTTCGGGTTAGGGGACGGGGACGGTTTAGGGTCCAGGTGAGGGTACGGCAACGCTTTAGGGGGAGCGTGCGTGTGAGGGCGCGGGTTAGTGTTAGCGTACGGGTTAGGATTAGGGGACGGGTGAGGGTCAGGCTTCGGGGAAGGGTTAGGGTTAGGGTTCGGGCTAGGGTTAGGGTTAGGGGATGGGGACGGTTTAGGGTCCAGGTGAGGGTACGGCAACGCTTTACGGGGAGCGTGTGTGTGAGGGCGCGGGATAGTGTTAGCGTACGGGTTAGGATTAGGGGACGGGTGAGGGTCAGGCTTCGGGGAAGGGTTAGGGTTAGGGTTCAGGCTAGGGTTAGGGTTAGGGGACGGGGACGGTTTAGGGTCCAGGTGAGGGTACGGCAACGCTTTAGGGGGAGCGTGCGTGTGAGGGCGCGGGTTAGTGTTAGCGTACGGGTTAGGATTAGGGCACGGGTGAGGGTCAGGTTCGGGGAAGGGTTAGGGTTAGGGTTCGGTCTAGGGTTAGGGTTAGGGGACGGGGACGGTTTAGGGTCCAGGTGAGGGTACGGCAACGCTTTAGGGGGAGCGTGCGTGTGAGGGCGCGGGTTAGTGTTAGCGTACGGGTTAGGAATAGGGGACGGGTGAGGGTCAGGCTTCGGGGAAAGATTAGGGTTAGGGTTCGGGCTAGGGTTAGGGTTAGGGGATGGGGATGGTTTAGGGTCCAGGTGAGGGTACGGCAACGCTTTAGGGGGAGAGTGCGTGTGAGGGCGCGGGTTAGTGTTAGCGTACGGGTTAGGATTAGGGGACGGGTGAGGGTCAGGCTTCGGGGAAGGGTTAGGGTTAGGGTTCGGGCTAGGGTTAGGGTTAGGGGACGGGGACGGTTTAGGGTCCAGGTGAGGGTACGGCAACGCTTTAGGAGGAGCGTGCGTGTGAGGGCTGGGGTTAGTGTTAGCCTACGGGTTAGGATTAGGGGACAGGTGAGTGTCAGGCTTCGGGGAAGGGTTAGGGTTAGGGTTTGGGCTAGGGTTAGGG
>NW_027193144.1:0-58000 GCF_949987515.2 Delphinus delphis | reverse complement strand
TGATCATACTTGGGTTCCACATGCATGTTTTAGCTGAAGGAAGAATACCTTAAACCTGGAGAGTTGAGACCCGTGGAATGGGTACCATGCAATATGACTTCAAAGGGTCTTCATTTGCTCACCGAACCTCTCCAATCCTATCACTGCTGCGTTTATGCCCCTGTACACATGCTTGATTCTCTTTCGGAGACATAGCAATCCATAGGTTTTAAGATACTTACAAGTCAGGTACATTCTTAGGCGTTTAATATGCGGTGTTGAGTCCATTTCGTTGAGCAAGGAGTAGCTCTTGTCTATTCCATATTTGGCTTAAGGAACTTTATCTGTGCTCATTTCAATCTCTGGTTTTATGCAGCACCCCAACTCACCTTTACCCTTAAGCAAGCATATGTTGTTTTTCTAAATTTGAGACCCTGTTCTGTTCTGTAATTCAGTTCCTGTGTAGCCAAGTTTCCATTCCGTGTATTACTGATATCTTATGATGTTTCTTTTTCTGTGTGACTTATTTCAGTTAGAATCATCATACCTGAATCCACTCATTGTGCTGCTAAGGGCCTGATGACATAGATTTCATTGCTGAGTGATATTGCTTTGTAAGTGAATACCACAACTTCTTTATCCATTTTTCACTTTCTGCGATGTTGAACTTGTACTGTAAACGAGGTTCTTGTAAACAGAGCCATTCCAAACTTTGGGGTGGCTGTGTCTTTTTGATTTTAATTTCCCTAAGCTATAGGACCATAATTGGAAGTGCCCTAGGCTCTGTTGCTTTGTTTTTTAGATGTTTCAGGAAACACCATACACTTCTCACAAGTGTCTGTTGGCAATTTACATCACGCCCATCAGCATAACAAGGCTCCCAGTTCTCAATGGCCTGTTGCCTTTCTGGATTTTACACTTTTTTCAGATGGCCCTTTTGACCGGGGGGAAGTGAGACTTCATTGTAGTGCAGATTTCCTTTGCAAGCTTGCTTGGTTGGCCAAAAAGGGCGTATGCGTTTTTTCCTGAATATATTCAGGAAAAAACGCATACGCCCTTTTTGGCCAAGTGCATCATTGTGGACGTTCTGCCTCTTTTCCTATGCTTTCAATGCAATTCCAGTCTACCTCCTGAAATCGGTTTCCTGCAATTCTGCCCCGCTTTCAAGTCCTCTTGGCAGCCTTACTTCAGTCTATTTTTGGACGATAGCTGTCATTTATAACTCTACAGGTTTGTGAATTACAGTGCTCCTGAGCTCCATTCTTCAACTCGCTTTCTTGTGACCTGGCCGCAACACCGCAGGATGGCTTCAGGCCCTAATCTGGTTCCGGCCCGGCCTGCTGAGCCTTTGGTTAATTCCTCTTCCTGGTGGGAAATGAGAGTTAAATTTGCCCGTCCAGACACCTCCAGCTAGCCTCTCATTGGTTCTCGCTATTCCTGTTCATCTTCCGCAGAAATTGCAAACTGGGCCAAACAGGATGTTAAAGGGACTGACTCTCCAAGTCGGGAGAGTGTTAGTAAAGCGTCTGGAATGTTGCACCCGAGTACCAGGGGAGGAAAACTGAGACATATTTGAACACGTCTCCCGATCACATGGTTGATCATACTCTAGGTTCCACATGCATGTTTTAGCTGAAGGAAGAATACCTTAAACCTGGGTAGTTGAAACCCGTGTAATGGGTACCATGCAATATGACTTCAAAGGGTCTTCATTTGCTCACCAAACCTCTCCAATCCTATCACTGCTGCGTTTATGCCCCTGTACACATGCTTGATTCTCTTTCGGAGACATAGCAATCCATAGGTTTTAAGATACTTACTAGTCAGGTACATTCTTAGGCGTTTAATATGGGGTGTTGAGTCCATTTCGTTGAGCAAGGAGTAGCTCTTGTCTATTCCATATTTGGCTTAAGGAACTTTATCTGTGCTCATTTCAATCTCTGGTTTTATGCAGCACCCCAACTCACCTTTCCCCTTAAGCAAGCATAAGTTGGTTTTCTAAATTTGAGACCCTGTTCTGTTTTGCAATGCAGTTCCTCTGTAGCCAAGTTTACATTCCGTGTATTAGTGATATCTTATGATGTTTCTTTTTCTGTGTGACTTATTTCAGTTAGAATCATCGTACCTGAATCCACTCATTATGCTGCTACGGGCCTGATGACATAGATTTCATTGCTGAGTGATACTGCATTGTACGTAAGTACCACAAGTTCTTTATCCATTTTTCACTTTCTGTGATATTGAACTTGTACGGTAAACGAGGTTCTTGTAAACGGAGGTGTCCCAAACTTTGGGGTGGCTGTGTCTTTTTGATTTTAATTTCCCTAAGCTATAGGACCATAAGTGGAAGTGCCCTAGGTTCTGTTGCTTTGTTTTTTAGATGTTTCAGGAAACACCATACACTTCTCCCGAGTGGTTGTTGGCAATTTACATCCCGCCCATCAGCATAACAAGGCTCCCAGTTCTCCATGGCCTGTCCTGCCTTTCTGGATTTCACACTTTTTTCAGATGGCCCTTTGGACCAGAGGGAAGTGAGACTTCATTGTAGTGCAGATTTCCTTTGCAAGCTTGCTTGGTTGGCCAAAAAGGGCGTATGCGTTTTTTCCTGAATATATTCAGGAAAAAACGCATACGCCCTTTTTGGCCAAGTGCATCATTGTGGACGTTCTGCCTCTTTTCCTATGCTTTCAATGCAATTCCAGTCTACCTCCTGAAATCGGTTTCCTGCAATTCTGCCCCGCTTTCAAGTCCTCTTGGCAGCCTTACTTCAGTCTATTTTTGGACGATAGCTGTCATTTATAACTCTGCAGGTTTGTGAATTACAGTGCCCCTGAGCTCCTTTCTTCAACTCGCTTTCTTGTGACCTGGCCGCAACACCGCAGGATGGCTTCAGGCCCTAATCTGGTTCCGGTACGGCACGCTGAGCCTTTGGTTATTTCCTCTTCCTGGTGGGATATGAGAGTTAAATTTGCCCGTCCAGACACCTCCAGCTAGCCTCTCATTGGTTCTCCCTATTCCTGTTCATCTTCCGCAGAAATTGCAAACTGGGCCAAACAGGAGGTTAAAGGGACTGACTCTCCAAGTCGGGAGAGTGTTAGTAAAGCGTCTGGAATGTTGCACCCGAGTACCAGGGTACGAAAACTGAGACATATTTGAACACGTCTCCCGATGAAATGGTTGATCATACTCTAGGTTCCATATGCATGTTTTAGCTGAAGGAAGAATACCTTAAACCTGGAGAGTTGAGACCCGTGTAAAGGGTACCATGCAATATGACTTCAAAGGGTCTTCATTTGCTCACCGAACCTCTCCAATCCTATCACTGCTGCGTTTATGCCCCTGTACACATGCTTGATTCTCTTTCGGAGACATAGCAATCCATAGGTTTTAAGATACTTACAAGTCAGGTACATTCTTAGGCGTTTAATATGCGGTGTTGAGTCCATTTCGTTGAGCAAGGAGTAGCTCTTGTCTATTCCATATTTGGCTTAAGGAACTTTATCTGTGCTCATTTCAATCTCTGGTTTTATGCAGCACCCCAACTCACCTTTACCCTTAAGCAAGCATAAGTTGTTTTTCTAAATTTGAGACCCTGTTCTGTTCTGTAATTCAGTTCCTGTGTAGCCAAGTTTCCATTCCGTGTATTACTGATATCTTATGATGTTTCTTTTTCTGTGTGACTTATTTCAGTTAGAATCATCATACCTGAATCCACTCATTGTGCTGCTAAGGGCCTGATGACATAGATTTCATTGCTGAGTGATATTGCTTTGTAAGTGAATACCACAACTTCTTTATCCATTTTTCACTTTCTGCGATGTTGAACTTGTACTGTAAACGAGGTTCTTGTAAACAGAGCCGTTCCAAACTTTGGGGTGGCTGTGTCTTTTTGATTTTAATTTCCCTAAGCTATAGGACCATAAGTGGAAGTGCCCTAGTCTCTGTTGCTTTGTTTTTTAGATGTTTCAGGAAACACCATACACTTCTCCCAAGTGTCTGTTGGCAATTTACATCCCGCCCATCAGCATAACAAGGCTCCCAGTTCTCAATGGCCTGTTGCCTTTCTGGATTTTACACTTTTTTCAGATGGCCCTTTTGACCGGGGGGACGTGAGACTTCATTGTAGTGCAGATTTCCTTTGCAAGCTTGCTTGGTTGGCCAAAAAGGGCGTATGCGTTTTTTCCTGAATATATTCAGGAAAAAACGCATACGCCCTTTTTGGCCAAGTGCATCATTGTGGACGTTCTGCCTCTTTTCCTATGCTTTCAATGCAATTCCAGTCTACCTCCTGAAATCGGTTTCCTGCAATTCTGCCCCGCTTTCAAGTCCTCTTGGCAGCCTTACTTCAGTCTATTTTTGGACGATAGCTGTCATTTATAACTCTGCAGGTTTGTGAATTACAGTGCTCCTGAACTCCTTTCTTCAACTCGCTTTCTTGTGACCTGGCCACAACACCGCAGGATGGCTTCAGGCCCTAATCTCGTTCCGGCACGGCACGCTGAGCCTTTGGTTAATTCCTCTTCCTGGTGGGAAATGAGAGTTAAATTTGCCCGTCCAGACACCTCCAGCTAGCCTCTCATTGGTTCTCGCTATTCCTGTTCATCTTCCGCAGAAATTGCAAACTGGGCCAAACAGGATGTTAAAGGGACTGACTCTCCAAGTGGGGAGAGTGTTAGTAAAGCGTCTGGAATGTTGCACCCGAGTACCAGGGGAGGAAAACTGAGACATATTTGAACACGTCTCCCGATCACATGGTTGATCATACTCTAGGTTCCACATGCATGTTTTAGCTGAAGGAAGAATACCTTAAACCTGGGTAGTTGAAACCCGTGGAATGGGTACCATGCAATATGACTTCAAAGGGTCTTCATTTGCTCACCGAACCTCTCCAATCCTATCACTGCTGCGTTTATGCCCCTGTACACATGCTTGATTCTCTTTTGGAGACATAGCAATCCATAGGTTTTAAGATACTTACAAGTCAGGTACATTCTTAGGCGTTTAATATGCGGTGTTGAGTCCATTTCGTTGAGCAAGGAGTAGCTCTTGTCTATTCCATATTTGGCTTAAGGAACTTTATCTGTGCTCATTTCAATCTCTGGTTTTATGCAGCACCCCAACTCACCTTTACCCTTAAGCAAGCATAAGTTGTTTTTCTAAATTTGAGACCCTGTTCTGTTCTGTAATACAGTTCCTGTGTAGCCAAGTTTACATTCCATGTATTACTGATATCTTATGATGTTTCTTTTTCTGTGTGACTTACTTCAGTTAGAATCATCATACCTGAATCCACTCATTGTGCTGCTAAGGGCCTGATGACACAGATTTCATTGCTGAGTGATATTGCTTTGTAAGTAAATACCACAACTTCTTTATCCATTTTCACTTTCTGCGATGTTGAACTTGTACTGTAAACGAGGTTCTTGTAAACAGAGGGGTCCCAAACTTTGGGGTGGCTGTGTCTTTTTGATTTTAATTTCCCTAAGCTATAGGACCATAAGTGGAAGTGCCCTAGGTTCTGTTGCTTTGTTTTTTAGATGTTTCAGGAAACACCATACACTTCTCCCGAGTGGTTGTTGGCAATTTACATCCCGCCCATCAGCATAACAAGGCTCCCAGATCTCCATGGCCTGTCCTGCCTTTCTGGATTATACACTTTTTTCAGATGGCCCTTTGGACCGGGGGGAAGTGAGACTTCATTGTAGTGCAGATTTCCTTTGCAAGCTTGCTTGGTTGGCCAAAAAGGGTGTATGCGTTTTTTCCTGAATATATTCAGGAAAAAACGCGTACGCCCTTTTTGGCCAAGTGCATCATTGTGGACGTTCTGCCTCTTTTCCTATGCTTTCAATGCAATTCCAGTCTACCTCCTGAAATCGGTTTCCTGCAATTCTGCCCCGCTTTCAAGTCCTCTTGGCAGCCTTACTTCAGTCTATTTTTGGACAATAGCTGTCATTTATAACTCTGCAGGTTTGTGAATTACAGTGCCCCTGAGCTCCTTTCTTCAACTCGCTTTCTTTTGAGCTGGCCGCAACACCGCAGGATGGCTTCAGGCCCTAATCTGGTTCCGGTACGGCACGCTGAGCCTTTGGTTATTTCCTCTTCCTGGTGGGAAATGAGAGTTAAATTTGCCCGTCCAGACACCTCCAGCTAGCCTCTCATTTGTTCTCGCTATTCCTGTTCATCTTCCGCAGAAATTGCAAACTGGGCCAAACAGGAGGTTAAAGGCGCTGACTCTCCAAGTGAGGAGAGTGTTAGTAAAGCGTCTGGAATGTTGCACCCGAGTACCAGGGGAGGAAAACTGAGACATATTTGAACACGTCTCCCGTTCACATGGTTGATCATACTTGGGTTCCACATGCATGTTTTAGCTGAAGGAAGAATACCTTAAACCTGGAGAGTTGAGACCCGTGTAATGGGTACCATGCAATATGACTTCAAAGGGTCTTCATTTGCTCACCGAACCTCTCCAATCCTATCACTGCTGCGTTTATGCCCCTGTACACATGCTTGATTCTCTTTCGGAGACATAGCAATCCATAGGTTTTAAGATACTTACAAGTCAGGTACATTCTTAGGCGTTTAATATGCGGTGTTGAGTCCATTTCGTTGAGCAAGGAGTAGCTCTTGTCTATTCCATATTTGGCTTAAGGAACTTTATCTGTGCTCATTTCAATCTCTGGTTTTATGCAGCACCCCAACTCACCTTTACCCTTAAGCAAGCATAAGTTGTTTTTCTAAATTTGAGACCCTGTTCTGTTCTGTAATTCAGTTCCTGTGTAGCCAAGTTTCCATTCCGTGTATTACTGATATCTTATGATGTTTCTTTTTCTGTGTGACTTATTTCAGTTAGAATCATCATACCTGAATCCACTCATTGTGCTGCTAAGGGCCTGATGACACAGATTTCATTGCTGAGTGATATTGCTTTGTAAGTAAATACCACAACTTCTTTATCCATTTTTCACTTTCTGCGATGTTGAACTTGTACTGTAAACGAGGTTCTTGTAAACAGAGCCGTTCCAAACTTTGGGGTGGCTGTGTCTTTTTGATTTTAATTTCCCTAAGCTATAGGACCATAAGTGGAAGTGCCCTAGGTTCTGTTGCTTTGTTTTTTAGATGTTTCAGGAAACTCCATACACTTCTCCCGAGTGGTTGTTGGCAATTTACATCCCGCCCATCAGCATAACAAGGCTCCCAGTTCTCCATGGCCTGTCCTGCCTTTCTGGATTTTACACTTTTTTCAGATGGCCCTTTTGACAGGGGGGAAGTGAGACTTCATTGTAGTGCAGATTTCCTTTGCAAGCTTGCTTGGTTGGCCAAAAAGGGCGTATGCGTTTTTTCCTGAATATATTCAGGAAAAAACGCATACGCCCTTTTTGGCCAAGTGCATCATTGTGGACGTTCTGCCTCTTTTCCTATGCTTTCAATGCAATTCCAGTCTACCTCCTGAAATCGGTTTCCTGCAATTCTGCCCCGCTTTCAAGTCCTCTTGGCAGCCTTACTTCAGTCTATTTTTGGACGATAGCTGTCATTTATAACTCTGCAGGTTTGTGAATTACAGTGCCCCTGAGCTCCTTTCTTCAACTCGCTTTCTTGTGACCTGGCCGCAACACCGCAGGATGGCTTCAGGCCCTAATCTGGTTCCGGCCCGGCACGCTGAGCCTTTGGTTATTTCCTCTTCCTGGTGGGAAATGAGAGTTAAATTTGCCCGTCCAGACACCTCCAGCTAGTCTCTCATTGGTTCTCGCTATTCCTGTTCATCTTCCGCAGAAATTGCAAACTGGGCCAAACAGGAGGTTAAAGGCGCTGACTCTCCAAGTGGGGATAGTGTTAGTAAAGCGTCTGGAATGTTGCACCCGAGTACCAGGGGAGGAAAACTGAGACATATTTGAACACGTCTCCCGATCACATGGTTGATCATACTCTAGGTTCCATATGCATGTTTTAGCTGAAGGAAGAATACCTTAAACCTGGGTAGTTGAAACCCGTGGAATGGGTACCATGCAATATGACTTCAAAGGGTCTTCATTTGCTCACCGAACCTCTCCAATCCTATCACTGCTGCGTTTATGCCCCTGTACACATGCTTGATTCTCTTTCGGAAACATAGCAATCCATAGGTTTTAAGATACTTACAAGTCAGGTACATTCTTAGGCGTTTAATATGCGGTGTTGAGTCCATTTCGTTGAGCAAGGAGTAGCTCTTGTCTATTCCATATTTGGCTTAAGGAACTTTATCTGTGCTCATTTCAATCTCTGGTTTAATGCAGCACCCCAACTCACCTTTACCCTTAAGCAAGCATATGTTGTTTTTCTAAATTTGAGACCCTGTTCTGTTCTGTAATTCAGTTCCTGTGTAGCCAAGTTTCCATTCCATGTATTACTGATATCTTATGATGTTTCTTTTTCTGTGTGACTTATTTCAGTTAGAATCATCATACCTGAATCCACTCATTGTGCTGCTAAGGGCCTGATGACATAGATTTCATTGCTGAGTGATATTGCTTTGTAAGTGAATACCACAACTTCTTTATCCATTTTTCACTTTCTGCGATGTTGAACTTGTACTGTAAACGAGGTTCTTGTAAACAGAGCCGTTCCAAACTTTGGGGCGGCTGTGTCTTTTTGATTTTAATTTCCCTAAGCTATAGGATCATAATTGGAAGTGCCCTAGGCTCTGTTGCTTTGTTTTTTAGATGTTTCAGGAAACACCATACACTTCTCACAAGTGTCTGTTGGCAATTTACATCCCGCCCATCAGCATAACAAGGCTCCCAGTTCTCAATGGCCTGTTGCCTTTCTGGATTTTACACTTTTTTCAGATGGCCCTTTTGACCGGGGGGAAGTGAGACTTCATTGTAGTGCAGATTTCCTTTGCAAGCTTGCTTGGTTGGCCAAAAAGGGCGTATGCGTTTTTTCCTGAATATATTCAGGAAAAAACGCATACGCCCTTTTTGGCCAAGTGCATCATTGTGGACGTTCTGCCTCTTTTCCTATGCTTTCAATGCAATTCCAGTCTACCTCCTGAAATCGGTTTCCTGCAATTCTGCCCCGCTTTCAAGTCCTCTTGGCAGCCTTACTTCAGTCTATTTTTGGACGATAGCTGTCATTTATAACTCTGCAGGTTTGTGAATTACAGTGCTCCTGAGCTCCTTTCTTCAACTCGCTTTCTTGTGACCTGGCCGCAACACCGCAGGATGGCTTCAGGCCCTAATCTGGTTCCGGCCCGGCCTGCTGAGCCTTTGGTTATTTCCTCTTCCTGGTGGGAAATGAGAGTTAAATTTGCCCGTCCAGACACCTCCAGCTAGCCTCTCATTGGTTCTCGCTATTCCTGTTCATCTTCCGCAGAAATTGCAAACTGGGCCAAACAGGATGTTAAAGGGACTGAGTCTCCAAGTCGGGAGAGTGTTAGTAAAGCGTCTGGAATGTTGCACCCGAGTACCAGGGTACGAAAACTGAGACATATTTGAACACGTCTCCCGATCACATGGTTGATCATACTCTAGGTTCCACATGCATGTTTTAGCTGAAGGAAGAATACCTTAAACCTGGGTAGTTGAAACCCGTGTAATGGGTACCATGCAATATGACTTCAAAGGGTCTTCATTTGCTCACCAAACCTCTCCAATCCTATCACTGCTGCGTTTATGCCCCTGTACACATGCTTGATTCTCTTTCGGAGACATAGCAATCCATAGGTTTTAAGATACTTACTAGTCAGGTACATTCTTAGGCGTTTAATATGGGGTGTTGAGTCCATTTCGTTGAGCAAGGAGTAGCTCTTGTCTATTCCATATTTGGCTTAAGGAACTTTATCTGTGCTCATTTCAATCTCTGGTTTTATGCAGCACCCCAACTCACCTTTCCCCTTAAGCAAGCATAAGTTGGTTTTCTAAATTTGAGACCCTGTTCTGTTTTGCAATGCAGTTCCTCTGTAGCCAAGTTTACATTCCGTGTATTAGTGATATCTTATGATGTTTCCTTTTCTGTGTGACTTATTTCAGTTAGAATCATCGTACCTGAATCCACTCATTATGCTGCTACGGGCCTGATGACATAGATTTCATTGCTGAGTGATACTGCATTGTACGTAAGTACCACAAGTTCTTTATCCATTTTTCACTTTCTGTGATATTGAAGTTGTACGGTAAACGAGGTTCTTGTAAACGGAGGCGTCCCAAACTTTGGGGTGGCTGTGTCTTTTTGATTTTAATTTCCCTAAGCTATAGGACCATAAGTGGAAGTGCCCTAGGTTCTGTTGCTTTGTTTTTTAGATGTTTCAGGAAACACCATACACTTCTCCCGAGTGGTTGTTGGCAATTTACATCCCGCCCATCAGCATAACAAGGCTCCCAGTTCTCCATGGCCTGTCCTGCCTTTCTGGATTTCACACTTTTTTCAGATGGCCCTTTGGACCAGAGGGAAGTGAGACTTCATTGTAGTGCAGATTTCCTTTGCAAGCTTGCTTGGTTGGCCAAAAAGGGCGTATGCGTTTTTTCCTGAATATATTCAGGAAAAAACGCATACGCCCTTTTTGGCCAAGTGCATCATTGTGGACGTTCTGCCTCTTTTCCTATGCTTTCAATGCAATTCCAGTCTACCTCCTGAAATCGGTTTCCTGCAATTCTGCCCCGCTTTCAAGTCCTCTTGGCAGCCTTACTTCAGTCTATTTTTGGACGATAGCTGTCATTTATAACTCTGCAGGTTTGTGAATTACAGTGCCCCTGAGCTCCTTTCTTCAACTCGCTTTCTTGTGACCTGGCCGCAACACCGCAGGATGGCTTCAGGCCCTAATCTGGTTCCGGTACGGCACGCTGAGCCTTTGGTTATTTCCTCTTCCTGGTGGGATATGAGAGTTAAATTTGCCCGTCCAGACACCTCCAGCTAGCCTCTCATTGGTTCTCCCTATTCCTGTTCATCTTCCGCAGAAATTGCAAACTGGGCCAAACAGGAGGTTAAAGGGACTGACTCTCCAAGTCGGGAGAGTGTTAGTAAAGCGTCTCGACTGTTGCACCCGAGTACCAGGGTACGAAAACTGAGACATATTTGAACACGTCTCCCGATGAAATGGTTGATCATACTCTAGGTTCCATATGCATGTTTTAGCTGAAGGAAGAATACCTTAAACCTGGAGAGTTGAGACCCGTGTAAAGGGTACCATGCAATATGACTTCAAAGGGTCTTCATTTGCTCACCGAACCTCTCCAATCCTATCACTGCTGCGTTTATGCCCCTGTACACATGCTTGATTCTCTTTTGGAGACATAGCAATCCATAGGTTTTAAGATACTTACAAGTCAGGTACATTCTTAGGCGTTTAATATGCGGTGTTGAGTCCATTTCGTTGAGCAAGGAGTAGCTCTTGTCTATTCCATATTTGGCTTAAGGAACTTTATCTGTGCTCATTTCAATCTCTGGGTTTATGCAGCACCCCAACTCACCTTTACCCTTAAGCAAGCATAAGTTGTTTTTCTAAATTTGAGACCCTGTTCTGTTCTGTAATACAGTTCCTGTGTAGCCAAGTTTACATTCCATGTATTACTGATATCTTATGATGTTTCTTTTTCTGTGTGACTTACTTCAGTTAGAATCATCATACCTGAATCCACTCATTGTGCTGCTAAGGGCCTGATGACACAGATTTCATTGCTGAGTGATATTGCTTTGTAAGTAAATACCACAACTTCTTTATCCATTTTCACATTCTGCGATGTTGAACTTGTACTGTAAACGAGGTTCTTGTAAACAGAGGGGTCCCAAACTTTGGGGTGGCTGTGTCTTTTTGATTTTAATTTCCCTAAGCTATAGGACCATAAGTGGAAGTGCCCTAGGTTCTGTTGCTTTGTTTTTTAGATGTTTCAGGAAACACCATACACTTCTCCCGAGTGGTTGTTGGCAATTTACATCCCGCCCATCAGCATATCAAGGCTCCCAGATCTCCATGGCCTGTCCTGCCTTTCTGGATTATACACTTTTTTCAGATGGCCCTTTGGACCGGGGGGAAGTGAGACTTCATTGTAGTGCAGATTTCCTTTGCAAGCTTGCTTGGTTGGCCAAAAAGGGTGTATGCGTTTTTTCCTGAATATATTCAGGAAAAAACGTGTACGCCCTTTTCGGCCAAGTGCATCATTGTGGACGTTCTGCCTCTTTTCCTATGCTTTCAATGCAATTCCAGTCTACCTCCTGAAATCGGTTTCCTGCAATTCTGCCCCACTTTCAAGTCCTCTTGGCAGCCTTACTTCAGTCTATTTTTGGACAATAGCTGTCATTTATAACTCTGCAGGTTTGTGAATTACAGTGCCCCTGAGCTGCTTTGTTCAACTCGCTTTCTTGTGACCTGGCCGCAACACCGCAGGATGGCTTCAGGCCCTAATCTGGTTCTGGCCCGGCATGCTGAGCCTTTGGTTAATTCCTCTTCCTGGTGGGAAATGAGAGTTAACTTTGCCCGTCCAGACACCTCCAGCTAGTCTCTCATTGGTTCTCGCTATTCCTGTTCATCTTCCGCAGAAATTGCAAACTGGGCCAAACAGGAGGTTAAAGGGACTGACTCTCCAAGTGGGGAGAGTGTTAGTAAAGCGTCTGGAATGTTGCACCCGAGTACCAGGGGAGGAAAACTGAGACATATTTGAACACGTCTCCCGATCACATGGTTGGTCATACTCTGGGTTCCACATGCATGTTTTAGCTGAAGGAAGAATACCTTAAACCTGGAGAGTTGAGACCCGTGGAATGGGTACCATGCAATATGACTTCAAAGGGTCTTCATTTGCTCACCGAACCTCTCCAATCCTATCACTGCTGCGTTTATGCCCCTGTACACATGCTTGATTCTCTTTTGGAGACATAGCAATCCATAGGTTTTAAGATACTTACTAGTCAGGTACATTCTTAGGCGTTTAATATGGGGTGTTGAGTCCATTTCGTTGAGCAAGGAGTAGCTCTTGTCTATTCTATATTTGGCAAAGGAACTTTATCAGTGCTCATTTCAATCTCTGGTTTTATGCAGCACCCCAACTCACCTTTCCCCTTAAGCAAGCATAAGTTGGTTTTCTAAATTTGAGACCCTGTTCTGTTTTGGAATGCAGTTACTGTGTAGCCAAGTTTACATTCCGTGTATTAGTGATATCTTATGATGTTTCTTTTTCTGTGTGACTTATTTCAGTTAGAATCATCGTACCTGAATCCACTCATTATGCTGCTACGGGCCTGATGACATAGATTTCATTGCTGAGTGATACTGCATTGTACGTAAGTACCACAAGTTCTTTATCCATTTTTCACTTTCTGTGATATTGAACTTGTACGGTAAACGAGGTTCTTGTAAACGGAGGCGTCCCAAACTTTGGGGTGGCTGTGTCTTTTTGATTTTAATTTCCCTAAGCTATAGGACCATAAGTGGAAGTGCCCTAGGCTCTGTTGCTTTGTTTTTTAGATGTTTCAGGAAACACCATACACTTCTCCCGAGTGGTTGTTGGCAATTTACATCCCGCCCATCAGCATAACAAGGCTCCCAGTTCTCCATGGCCTGTCCTGCCTTTCTGGATTTTACACTTTTTTCAGATGGCCCTTTTGACCGGGGGGAAGTGAGACTTCATTGTAGTGCAGATTTCCTTTGCAAGCTTACTTGGTTGGCCAAAAAGGGCGTATGCGTTTTTTCCTGAATATATTCAGGAAAAAACGCATACGCCCTTTTTGGCCAAGTGCATCATTGTGGACGTTCTGCCTCTTTTCCTATGCTTTCAATGCAATTCCAGTCTACCTCCTGAAATCGGTTTCCTGCAATTCTGCCCCGCTTTCAAGTCCTCTTGGCAGCCTTACTTCAGTCTATTTTTGGACGATAGCTGTCATTTATAACTCTGCAGGTTTGTGAATTACAGTGCCCCTGAGCTCCTTTCTTCAACTCGCTTTCTTTTGAGCTGGCCGCAACACCGCAGGATGGCTTCAGGCCCTAATCTGATTCCGGTACGGCACGCTGAGCCTTTGGTTATTTCCTCTTCCTGGTGGGAAATGAGAGTTAAATTTGCCCGTCCAGACACCTCCAGCTAGCCTCTCATTGGTTCTCGCTATTCCTGTTCATCTTCCGCAGAAATTGCAAACTGGGCCAAACAGGAGGTTAAAGGCGCTGACTCTCCAAGTGGGGAGAGTGTTAGTAAAGCGTCTGGAATGTTGCACTCGAGTACCAGGGGAGGAAAACTGAGACATATTTGAACACGTCTCCCGTTCACATGGTTGATCATACTTGGGTTCCACATGCATGTTTTAGCTGAAGGAAGAATACCTTAAACCTGGAGAGTTGAGACCCGTGGAATGGGTACCATGCAATATGACTTCAAAGGGTCTTCATTTGCTCACCGAACCTCTCCAATCCTATCACTGCTGCGTTTATGCCCCTGTACACATGCTTGATTCTCTTTTGGAGACATAGCAATCCATAGGTTTTACGATACTTACTAGTCAGGTACATTCTTAGGCGTTTAATATGCGGTGTTGAGTCCATTTCGTTGAGCAAGGAGTAGCTCTTGTCTATTCCATATTTGACTTAAGGAACTTTATCTCTGCTCATTTCAATCTCTGGTTTTATGCAGCACCCCAACTCACCTTTACCCTTAAGCAAGCATAAGTTGGTTTTCTAAATTTGAGACCCTGTTCTGTTCTGTAATTCAGTTCCTGTGTAGCCAAGTTTACATTCCGTGTATTACTGATATCTTATGATGTTTCTTTTTCTGTGTGACTTATTTCAGTTAGAATCATCATACCTGAATCCACTCATTGTGATGCTAAGGGCCTGATGACATAGATTTCATTGCTGAGTGATATTGCTTTGTAAGTAAATACCACAACTTCTTTATCCATTTTTCACTTTCTGCGATGTTGAACTTGTACTGTAAACGAGGTTCTTGTAAACAGAGGCGTCCCAAACTTTGGGGTGGCTGTGTCTTTTTGATTTTAATTTCCCTAAGCTATAGGACCATAAGTGGCAGTGCCCTAGGCTCTGTTGCTTTGTTTTTTAAATGTTTCAGGAAACACCATACAGTTCTCCGGAGTGTCTGTTGGCAATTTACATCCCGCCCATCAGCATAACAAGGCTCCCAGTTCTCCATGGCCTGTCCTGCCTTTCTGGATTTTACACTTTTTTCAGATGGCCCTTTTGACCGGGGAGAAGTGAGACTTCATTGTAGTGCAGATTTCCTTTTCAAGCTTGCTTGGTTGGCCAAAAAGGGCGTATGCGTTTTTTCCTGAATATATTCAGGAAAAAACGCATACGCCCTTTATGGCCAAGTGCATCATTGTGGACGTTCTGCCTCTTTTCCTATGCTTGCAATGCAATTCCAGTCTACCTCCTGAAATCGGTTTCCTGCAATTCTGCCCCGCTTTCAAGTCCTCTTGGCAGCCTTACTTCAGTCTATTTTTGGACGATAGCTGTCATTTATAACTCTGCAGGTTTGTGAATTACAGTGCCCCTGAGCTCCTTTCTTCAACTCGCTTTCTTGTGACCTGGCCGCAACACCGCAGGATGGCTTCAGGCGCTAATCTGGTTCCGGCACGGCACGCTGAGCCTTTGGTTATTTCCTCTTCCTGGTGGGAAATGAGAGTTAAATTTGCCCGTCCAGACACCTCCAGCTAGCCTCTCATTGGTTCTCGCTATTCCTGTTCACCTTCCGCAGAAATTGCAAACTGGGCCAAACAGGAGGTTAAAGGTGCTGACTCTCCAAGTGGGGAGAGTGTTAGTAAAGCGTCTGGAATGTTGCACCCGAGTACCAGGGGAGGAAAACTGAGACATATTTGAACACGTCTCCCGTTCACATGGTTGATCATACTTGGGTTCCACATGCATGTTTTAGCTGAAGGAAGAATACCTTAAACCTGGAGAGTTGAGACCCGTGGAATGGGTACCATGCAATATGACTTCAAAGGGTCTTCATTTGCTCACCGAACCTCTCCAATCCTATCACTGCTGCGTTTATGCCCCTGTACACATGCTTGATTCTCTTTCGGAGACATAGCAATCCATAGGTTTTACGATACTTACTAGTCAGGTACATTCTTAGGCGTTTAATATGCGGTGTTGAGTCCATTTCGTTGAGCAAGGAGTAGCTATTGTCTATTCCATATTTGACTTAAGGAACTTTATCTGTGCTCATTTCAATCTCTGGTTTTATGCAGCACCCCAACTCACCTTTACCCTTAAGCAAGCATAAGTTGGTTTTCTAAATTTGAGACCCTGTTCTGTTCTGTAATTCAGTTCCTGTGTAGCCAAGTTTACATTCCGTGTATTACTGATATCTTACGATGTTTCTTTTTCTGTGTGACTTATTTCAGTTAGAATCATCATACCTGAATCCACTCATTGTGATGCTAAGGGCCTGATGACATAGATTTCATTGCTGAGTGATATTGCTTTGTAAGTAAATACCACAACTTCTTTATCCATTTTTCACTTTCTGCGATGTTGAACTTGTACTGTAAACGAGGTTCTTGTAAACAGAGGCGTCCCAAACTTTGGGGTGGCTGTGTCTTTTTGATTTTAATTTCCCTAAGCTATAGGACCATAAGTGGCAGTGCCCTAGGCTCTGTTGCTTTATTTTTTAGATGTTTCAGGAAACACCATACACTTCTCCCGAGTGTCTGTTGGCAATTTACATCCCGCCCATCAGCATAACAAGGCTCCCAGTTCTCCATGGCCTGTCCTGCCTTTCTGGATTTTACACTTTTTTCAGATGGCCCTTTTGACCGGGGGGAACTGAGACTTCATTGTAGTGCAGATTTCCTTTGCAAGCTTGCTTGGTTGGCCAAAAAGGGCGTATGCGTTTTTTCCTGAATATATTCAGGAAAAAACGCATACGCCCTTTTTGGCCAAGTGCATCATTGTGGACGTTCTGCCTCTTTTCCTATGCTTGCAATGCAATTCCAGTCTACCTCCTGAAATCGGTTTCCTGCAATTCTGCCCCGCTTTCAAGTCCTCTTGGCAGCCTTACTTCAGTCTATTTTTGGACGATAGCTGTCATTTATAAGTCTGCAGGTTTGTGAATTACAGAGCCCCTGAGCTCCTTTCTTCAACTCGCTTTCTTGTGACCTGGCCGCAACACCGCAGGATGGCTTCAGGCCCTAATCTGGTTCCGGCACGGCACGCTGAGCCTTTGGTTATTTCCTCTTCCTGGTGGGAAATGAGAGTTAAATTTGCCCGTCCAGACACCTCCAGCTAGTCTCTCATTGGTTCTCGCTATTCCTGTTCATCTTCCGCAGAAATTGCAAACTGGGCCAAACAGGAGGTTAAAGGCGCTGACTCTCCAAGTGGGGAGAGTGTTAGTAAAGCGTCTGGAATGTTGCACCCGAGTACCAGGGGAGGAAAACTGAGACATATTTGAACACGTCTCCCGTTCACATGGTTGATCATACTTGGGTTCCACATGCATGTTTTAGCTGAAGGAAGAATACCTTAAACCTGGAGAGTTAAGACCCGTGTAATGGGTACCATGCAATATGACTTCAAAGGGTCTTCATTTGCTCACCGAACCTCTCCAATCCTATCACTGCTGCGTTTATGCCCCTGTACACATGCTTGATTCTCTTTCGGAGACATAGCAATCCATAGGTTTTAAGATACTTACAAGTCAGGTACATTCTTAGGCGTTTAATATGCGGTGTTGAGTCCATTTCGTTGAGCAAGGAGTAGCTATTGTCTATTCCATATTTGACTTAAGGAACTTTATCTATGCTCATTTCAATCTCTGGTTTAATGCAGCACCCCAACTCACCTTTACCCTTAAGCAAACATAAGTTGGTTTTCTAAATTTGAGACCCTGTTCTGTTCTGTAATTCAGTTCCTGTGTAGCCAAGTTTACATTCCGTGTATTACTGATATCTTATGATGTTTCTTTTTCTGTGTGACTTATTTCAGTTAGAATCATCATACCTGAATCCACTCATTGTGATGCTAAGGGCCTGATGACATAGATTTCATTGCTGAGTGATATTGCTTTGTAAGTAAATACCACAACTTCTTTATCCATTTTTCACTTTCTGCGATGTTGAACTTGTACTGTAAACGAGGTTCTTGTAAACAGAGGTGTCCCAAACTTTGGGGTGGCTGTGTCTTTTTGATTTTAATTTCCCTAAGCTATAGGACCATAAGTGGAAGTGCCCTAGGCTCTGTTGCTTTGTTTTTTAGATGTTTCAGGAAACACCATACACTTCTCCAGAGTGGTTGTTGGCAATTTACATCCCGCCCATCAGCATAACAAGGCTCCCAGTTCTCCATGGCCTGTCCTGCCTTTCTGGATTTTACACTTTTCTCAGATGGCCCTTTTGACCGGGGGGAAGTGAGACTTCATTGTAGTGCAGATTTCCTTTGCAAGCTTACTTGGTTGGCCAAAAAGGGCGTATGCGTTTTTTCCTGAATATATTCAGGAAAAAACGCATACGCCCTTTTTGGCCAAGTGCATCATTGTGGACGTTCTGCCTCTTTTCCTATGCTTTCAATGCAATTCCAGTCTACCTCCTGAAATCGGTTTCCTGCAATTCTGCCCCGCTTTCAAGTCCTCTTGGCAGCCTTACTTCAGTCTATTTTTGGACGATAGCTGTCATTTATAACTCTGCAGGTTTGTGAATTACAGTGCCCCTGAGCTCCTTTCTTCAACTCGCTTTCTTTTGAGCTGGCCGCAACACCGCAGGATGGCTTCAGGCCCTAATCTGATTCCGGTACGGCACGCTGAGCCTTTGGTTATTTCCTCTTCCTGGTGGGAAATGAGAGTTAAATTTGCCCGTCCAGACACCTCCAGCTAGCCTCTCATTGGTTCTCGCTATTCCTGTTCATCTTCCGCAGAAATTGCAAACTGGGCCAAACAGGAGGTTAAAGGCGCTGACTCTCCAAGTGGGGAGAGTGTTAGTAAAGCGTCTGGAATGTTGCACCCGAGTACCAGGGGAGGAAAACTGAGACATATTTGAACACGTCTCCCGTTCACATGGTTGATCATACTTGGGTTCCACATGCATGTTTTAGCTGAAGGAAGAATACCTTAAACCTGGAGAGTTGAGACCCGTGGAATGGGTACCATGCAATATGACTTCAAAGGGTCTTCATTTGCTCACCGAACCTCTCCAATCCTATCACTGCTGCGTTTATGCCCCTGTACACATGCTTGATTCTCTTTCGGAGACATAGCAATCCATAGGTTTTACGATACTTACTAGTCAGGTACATTCTTAGGCGTTTAATATGCGGTGTTGAGTCCATTTCGTTGAGCAAGGAGTAGCTATTGTCTATTCCATATTTGACTTAAGGAACTTTATCTGTGCTCATTTCAATCTCTGGTTTTATGCAGCACCCCAACTCACCTTTACCCTTAAGCAAGCATAAGTTGGTTTTCTAAATTTGAGACCCTGTTCTGTTCTGTAATTCAGTTCCTGTGTAGCCAAGTTTACATTCCGTGTATTACTGATATCTTACGATGTTTCTTTTTCTGTGTGACTTATTTCAGTTAGAATCATCATACCTGAATCCACTCATTGTGATGCTAAGGGCCTGATGACATAGATTTCATTGCTGAGTGATATTGCTTTGTAAGTAAATACCACAACTTCTTTATCCATTTTTCACTTTCTGCGATGTTGAACTTGTACTGTAAACGAGGTTCTTGTAAACAGAGGCGTCCCAAACTTTGGGGTGGCTGTGTCTTTTTGATTTTAATTTCCCTAAGCTATAGGACCATAAGTGGCAGTGCCCTAGGCTCTGTTGCTTTGTTTTTTAGATGTTTCAGGAAACACCATACACTTCTCCCGAGTGTCTGTTGGCAATTTACATCCCGCCCATCAGCATAACAAGGCTCCCAGTTCTCCATGGCCTGTCCTGCCTTTCTGGATTTTACACTTTTTTCAGATGGCCCTTTTGACCGGGGGGAAGTGAGACTTCATTGTAGTGCAGATTTCCTTTGCAAGCTTGCTTGGTTGGCCAAAAAGGGCGTATGCGTTTTTTCCTGAATATATTCAGGAAAAAACGCATACGCCCTTTTTGGCCAAGTGCATCATTGTGGACGTTCTGCCTCTTTTCCTATGCTTGCAATGCAATTCCAGTCTACCTCCTGAAATCGGTTTCCTGCAATTCTGCCCCGCTTTCAAGTCCTCTTGGCAGCCTTACTTCAGTCTATTTTTGGACGATAGCTGTCATTTATAACTCTGCAGGTTTGTGAATTACAGAGCCCCTGAGCTCCTTTCTTCAACTCGCTTTCTTGTGACCTGGCCGCAACACCGCAGGATGGCTTCAGGCCCTAATCTGGTTCCGGCACGGCACGCTGAGCCTTTGGTTATTTCCTCTTCCTGGTGGGAAATGAGAGTTAAATTTGCCCGTCCAGACACCTCCAGCTAGTCTCTCATTGGTTCTCGCTATTCCTGTTCATCTTCCGCAGAAATTGCAAACTGGGCCAAACAGGAGGTTAAAGGCGCTGACTCTCCAAGTGGGGAGAGTGTTAGTAAAGCGTCTGGAATGTTGCACCCGAGTACCAGGGGAGGAAAACTGAGACATATTTGAACACGTCTCCCGTTCACATGGTTGATCATACTTGGGTTCCACATGCATGTTTTAGCTGAAGGAAGAATACCTTAAACCTGGAGAGTTAAGACCCGTGTAATGGGTACCATGCAATATGACTTCAAAGGGTCTTCATTTGCTCACCGAACCTCTCCAATCCTATCACTGCTGCGTTTATGCCCCTGTACACATGCTTGATTCTCTTTCGGAGACATAGCAATCCATAGGTTTTAAGATACTTACTAGTCAGGTACATTCTTAGGCGTTTAATATGCGGTGTTGAGTCCATTTCGTTGAGCAAGGAGTAGCTCTTGTCTATTCCATATTTGACTTAAGGAACTTTATCTGTGCTCATTTCAATCTCTGGTTTTATGCAGCACCCCAACTCACCTTTACTCTTAAGCAAGCATAAGTTGGTTTTCTAAATTTGAGACCCTGTTCTGTTCTGTAATTCAGTTCCTGTGTAGCCAAGTTTACATTCCATGTATTACTGATATCTTATGATGTTTCTTTTTCTGTGTGACTTACTTCAGTTAGAATCATCATACCTGAATCCACTCATTGTGCTGCTAAGGGCCTGATGACACAGATTTCATTGCTGAGTGATATTGCTTTGTAAGTAAATACCACAACTTCTTTATCCATTTTTCACTTTCTGCGATGTTGAACTTGTACTGTAAACGAGGTTCTTGTAAACAGAGCCGTTCCAAACTTTGGGGTGGCTGTGTCTTTTTGATTTTAATTTCCCTAAGCTATAGGACCATAAGTGGAAGTGCCCTAGGTTCTGTTGCTTTGTTTTTTAGATGTTTCAGGAAACACCATACACTTCTCCCGAGTGTCTGTTGGCAATTTACATCCCGCCCATCAGCATAACAAGGCTCCCAGTTCTCCATGGCCTGTCCTGCCTTTCTGGATTTTACACTTTTTTCAGATGGCCCTTTTGACCGGGGGGAAGTGAGACTTCATTGTAGTGCAGATTTCCTTTGCAAGCTTGCTTGGTTGGCCAAAAAGGGCGTATGCGTTTTTTCCTGAATATATTCAGGAAAAAACGCATACGCCCTTTTTGGCCAAGTGCATCATTGTGGACGTTCTGCCTCTTTTCCTATGCTTGCAATGCAATTCCAGTCTACCTCCTGAAATCGGTTTCCTGCAATTCTGCCCCGCTTTCAAGTCCTCTTGGCAGCCTTACTTCAGTCTATTTTTGGACGATAGCTGTCATTTATAAGTCTGCAGGTTTGTGAATTACAGAGCCCCTGAGCTCCTTTCTTCAACTCGCTTTCTTGTGACCTGGCCGCAACACCGCAGGATGGCTTCAGGCCCTAATCTGGTTCCGGCACGGCACGCTGAGCCTTTGGTTATTTCCTCTTCCTGGTGGGAAATGAGAGTTAAATTTGCCTGTCCAGACACCTCCAGCTAGCCTCTCATTGGTTCTCGCTATTCCTGTTCACCTTCCGCAGAAATTGCAAACTGGGCCAAACAGGAGGTTAAAGGCGCTGACTCTCCAAGTGGGGAGAGTGTTAGTAAAGCGTCTGGAATGTTGCACCCGAGTACCAGGGGAGGAAAACTGAGACATATTTGAACACGTCTCCCGTTCACATGGTTGATCATACTTGGGTTCCACATGCATGTTTTAGCTGAAGGAAGAATACCTTAAACCTGGAGAGTTGAGACCCGTGGAATGGGTACCATGCAATATGACTTCAAAGGGTCTTCATTTGCTCACCGAACCTCTCCAATCCTATCACTGCTGCGTTTATGCCCCTGTACACATGCTTGATTCTCTTTCGGAGACATAGCAATCCATAGGTTTTACGATACTTACTAGTCAGGTACATTCTTAGGCGTTTAATATGCGGTGTTGAGTCCATTTCGTTGAGCAAGGAGTAGCTCTTGTCTATTCCATATTTGACTTAAGGAACTTTATCTGTGCTCATTTCAATCTCTGGTTTTATGCAGCACCCCAACTCACCTTTACCCTTAAGCAAGCATAAGTTGGTTTTCTAAATTTGAGACCCTGTTCTGTTCTGTAATTCAGTTCCTGTGTAGCCAAGTTTACATTCCGTGTATTACTGATATCTTACGATGTTTCTTTTTCTGTGTGACTTATTTCAGTTAGAATCATCATACCTGAATCCACTCATTGTGATGCTAAGGGCCTGATGACATAGATTTCATTGCTGAGTGATATTGCTTTGTAAGTAAATACCACAACTTCTTTATCCATTTTTCACTTTCTGCGATGTTGAACTTGTACTGTAAACGAGGTTCTTGTAAACAGAGGCGTCCCAAACTTTGGGGTGGCTGTGTCTTTTTGATTTTAATTTCCCTAAGCTATAGGACCATAAGTGGCAGTGCCCTAGGCTCTGTTGCTTTGTTTTTTAGATGTTTCAGGAAACACCATACACTTCTCCCGAGTGTCTGTTGGCAATTTACATCCCGCCCATCAGCATAACAAGGCTCCCAGTTCTCCATGGCCTGTCCTGCCTTTCTGGATTTTACACTTTTTTCAGATGGCCCTTTTGACCGGGGGGAAGTGAGACTTCATTGTAGTGCAGATTTCCTTTGCAAGCTTGCTTGGTTGGCCAAAAAGGGCGTATGCGTTTTTTCCTGAATATATTCAGGAAAAAACGCATACGCCCTTTTTGGCCAAGTGCATCATTGTGGACGTTCTGCCTCTTTTCCTATGCTTGCAATGCAATTCCAGTCTACCTCCTGAAATCGGTTTCCTGCAATTCTGCCCCGCTTTCAAGTCCTCTTGGCAGCCTTACTTCAGTCTATTTTTGGACGATAGCTGTCATTTATAAGTCTGCAGGTTTGTGAATTACAGAGCCCCTGAGCTCCTTTCTTCAACTCGCTTTCTTGTGACCTGGCCGCAACACCGCAGGATGGCTTCAGGCCCTAATCTGGTTCCGGCACGGCACGCTGAGCCTTTGGTTATTTCCTCTTCCTGGTGGGAAATGAGAGTTAAATTTGCCCGTCCAGACACCTCCAGCTAGTCTCTCATTGGTTCTCGCTATTCCTGTTCATCTTCCGCAGAAATTGCAAACTGGGCCAAACAGGAGGTTAAAGGCGCTGACTCTCCAAGTGGGGAGAGTGTTAGTAAAGCGTCTGGAATGTTGCACCCGAGTACCAGGGGAGGAAAACTGAGACATATTTGAACACGTCTCCCGTTCACATGGTTGATCATACTTGGGTTCCACATGCATGTTTTAGCTGAAGGAAGAATACCTTAAACCTGGAGAGTTAAGACCCGTGTAATGGGTACCATGCAATATGACTTCAAAGGGTCTTCATTTGCTCACCGAACCTCTCCAATCCTATCACTGCTGCGTTTATGCCCCTGTACACATGCTTGATTCTCTTTCGGAGACATAGCAATCCATAGGTTTTAAGATACTTACTAGTCAGGTACATTCTTAGGCGTTTAATATGCGGTGTTGAGTCCATTTCGTTGAGCAAGGAGTAGCTCTTGTCTATTCCATATTTGACTTAAGGAACTTTATCTGTGCTCATTTCAATCTCTGGTTTTATGCAGCACCCCAACTCACCTTTACTCTTAAGCAAGCATAAGTTGGTTTTCTAAATTTGAGACCCTGTTCTGTTCTGTAATTCAGTTCCTGTGTAGCCAAGTTTACATTCCATGTATTACTGATATCTTATGATGTTTCTTTTTCTGTGTGACTTACTTCAGTTAGAATCATCATACCTGAATCCACTCATTGTGCTGCTAAGGGCCTGATGACACAGATTTCATTGCTGAGTGATATTGCTTTGTAAGTAAATACCACAACTTCTTTATCCATTTTTCACTTTCTGCGATGTTGAACTTGTACTGTAAACGAGGTTCTTGTAAACAGAGCCGTTCCAAACTTTGGGGTGGCTGTGTCTTTTTGATTTTAATTTCCCTAAGCTATAGGACCATAAGTGGAAGTGCCCTAGGTTCTGTTGCTTTGTTTTTTAGATGTTTCAGGAAACACCATACACTTCTCCCGAATGGTTGTTGGCAATTTACATCCCGCCCATCAGCATAACAAGGCTCCCAGTTCTCCATGACCTGTCCTGCCTTTCTGGATTTTACACTTGTTTCAGATGGCCCTTTTGACCGGGGGGAAGTGAGACTTCATTGTAGTGCAGATTTCCTTTGCAAGCTTGCTTGGTTGGCCAAAAAGGGCGTATGCGTTTTTTCCTGAATATATTCAGGAAAAAACGCATACGCCCTTTTTGGCCAAGTGCATCATTTTGGACGTTCTGCCTCTTTTCCTATGCTTTCAATGCAATTCCAGTCTACCTCCTGAAATCGGTTTCCTGCAATTCTGCCCCGCTTTCAAGTCCTCTTGGCAGCCTTACTTCAGTCTATTTTTGGATGATAGCTGTCATTTATAACTCTGCAGGTTTGTGAATTACAGTGCCCCTGAGCTCCTTTCTTCAACTCGCTTTCTTTTGAGCTGGCCGCAACACCGCAGGATGGCTTCAGGCCCTAATCTGGTTCCGGTACGGCACGCTGAGCCTTTGGTTATTTCCTCTTCCTGGTGGGAAATGAGAGTTAAATTTGCCCGTCCAGACACCTCCAGCTAGCCTCTCATTGGTTCTCGCTATTCCTGTTCATCTTCCGCAGAAATTGCAAACTGGGCCAAACAGGAGGTTAAAGGCGCTGACTCTCCAAGTGGGGAGAGTGTTAGTTAAGCGTCTGGAATGTTGCACCCGAGTACCAGGGGAGGAAAACTGAGACATATTTGAACACGTCTCCCGATCACATGGTTGATCATACTCTAGGTTCCACATGCATGTTTTAGCTGAAGGAAGAATACCTTAAACCTGGGTAGTTGAAACCCGTGGAATGGGTACCATGCAATATGACTTCAAAGGGTCTTCATTTGCTCACCGAACCTCTCCAATCCTATCACTGCTGCGTTTATGCCCCTGTACACATGCTTGATTCTCTTTCGGAGACATAGCAATCCATAGGTTTTAAGATACTTACAAGTCAGGTACATTCTTAGGCGTTTAATATGCGGTGTTGAGTCCATTTCGTTGAGCAAGGAGTAGCTCTTGTCTATTCCATATTTGGCTTAAGGAACTTTATCTGTGCTCATTTCAATCTCTGGTTTTATGCAGCACCCCAACTCACCTTTACCCTTAAGCAAGCATAAGTTGGTTTTCTAAATTTGAGACCCTGTTCTGTTCTGTAATTCAGTTCCTGTGTAGCCAAGTTTACATTCCGTGTATTACTGATATCTTATGATGTTTCTTTTTCTGTGTGACTTACTTCAGTTAGAATCATCATACCTGAATCCACTCATTGTGCTGCTAAGGGCCTGATGACACAGATTTCATTGCTGAGTGATATTGCTTTGTAAGTAAATACCACAACTTCTTTATCCATTTTTCACTTTCTGCGATGTTGAACTTGTACTGTAAACGAGGTTCTTGTAAACAGAGCCGTTCCAAACTTTGGGGTGGCTGTGTCTTTTTGATTTTAATTTCCCTAAGCTATAGGACCATAAGTGGAAGTGCCCTAGGTTCTGTTGCTTTGTTTTTTAGATGTTTCAGGAAACACCATACACTTCTCCCGAATGGTTGTTGGCAATTTACATCCCGCCCATCAGCATAACAAGGCTCCCAGTTCTCCATGACCTGTCCTGCCTTTCTGGATTTTACACTTTTTTCAGATGGCCCTTTTGACCGGGGGGAAGTGAGACTTCATTGTAGTGCAGATTTCCTTTGCAAGCTTGCTTCGTTGGCCAAAAAGGGCGTATGCGTTTTTTCCTGAATATATTCAGGAAAAAACGCATACGCCCTTTTTGGCCAAGTGCATCATTGTGGACGTTCTGCCTCTTTTCCTATGCTTTCAATGCAATTCCAGTCTACCTCCTGAAATCGGTTTCCTGCAATTCTGCCCCGCTTTCAAGTCCTCTTGGCAGCCTTACTTCAGTCTATTTTTGGATGATAGCTGTCATTTATAACTCTGCAGGTTTGTGAATTACAGTGCCCCTGAGCTCCTTTCTTCAACTCGCTTTCTTTTGAGCTGGCCGCAACACCGCAGGATGGCTTCAGGCCCTAATCTGGTTCCGGTACGGCACGCTGAGCCTTTGGTTATTTCCTCTTCCTGGTGGGAAATGAGAGTTAAATTTGCCCGTCCAGACACCTCCAGCTAGCCTCTCATTGGTTCTCGCTATTCCTGTTCATCTTCCGCAGAAATTGCAAACTTGGCCAAACAGGAGGTTAAAGGGACTGACTCTCCAAGTGGGGAGAGTGTTAGTAAAGCGTCTGGAATGTTGCACCCGAGTGCCAGGGGAGGAAAACTGCGACATATTTGAACACGTCTCCCGTTCACATGGTTGATCATACTTGGGTTCCACATGCATGTTTTAGCTGAAGGAAGAATACCTTAAACCTGGAGAGTTAAGACCCGTGTAATGGGTACCATGCAATATGACTTCAAAGGGTCTTCATTTGCTCACCGAACCTCTCCAATCCTATCACTGCTGCGTTTATGCCCCTGTACACATGCTTGATTCTCTTTTGGAGACATAGCAATCCATAGGTTTTAAGATACTTACTAGTCAGGTACATTCTTAGGCGTTTAATATGCGGTGTTGAGTCCATTTTGTTGAGCAAGGAGTAGCTCTTGTCTATTCCATATTTGACTTAAGGAACTTTATCTGTGCTCATTTCAATCTCTGGTTTTATGCAGCACCCCAACTCACCTTTACCCTTAAGCAAGCATAAGTTGGTTTTCTAAATTTGAGACCCTGTTCTGTTCTGTAATTCAGTTCCTGTGTAGCCAAGTTTACATTCCGTGTATTACTGATATCTTATGATGTTTCTTTTTCTGTGTAACTTATTTCAGTTAGAATCATCATACCTGAATCCACTCATTGTGATGTTAAGGGCCTGATGACATAGATTTCATTGCTGAGTGATATTGCTTTGTAAGTAAATACCACAACTTCTTTATCCATTTTTCACTTTCTGCGATGTTGAACTTGTACTGTAAACGAGGTTCTTGTAAACAGAGGCGTCCCAAACTTTGGGGTGGCTGTGTCTTTTTGATTTTAATTTCCCTAAGCTATAGGACCATAAGTGGCAGTGCCCTAGGCTCTGTTGCTTTGTTTTTTAGATGTTTCAGGAAACACCATACACTTCTCCCGAGTGTCTGTTGGCAACTTACATCCCGCCCATCAGCATAACAAGGCTCCCAGTTCTCCATGGCCTGTCCTGCCTTTCTGGATTTTACACTTTTTTCAGATGGCCCTTTTGACCGGGGGGAAGTGAGACTTCATTGTAGTGCAGATTTCCTTTGCAAGCTTGCTTGGTTGGCCAAAAAGGGCGTATGCGTTTTTTCCTGAATATATTCAGGAAAAAACGCATACGCCCTTTTTGGCCAAGTGCATCATTGTGGACGTTCTGCCTCTTTTCCTATGCTTTCAATGCAATTCCAGTCTACCTCCTGAAATCGGTTTCCTGCAATTCTGCCCCGCTTTCAAGTCCTCTTGGCAGCCTTACTTCAGTCTATTTTTGGACGATAGCTGTCATTTATAACTCTGCAGGTTTGTGAATTACAGTGCCCCTGAGCTCCTTTCTTCAACTCGCTTTCTTGTGACCTGGCCGCAACACCGCAGGATGGCTTCAGGCCCTAATCTGGTTCCGGCACGGCACGCTGAGCCTTTGGTTATTTCCTCTTCCTGGTGGGAAATGAGAGTTAAATTTGCCTGTCCAGACACCTCCAGCTAGTCTCTCATTGGTTCTCGCTATTCCTGTTCATCTTCCGCAGAAATTGCAAACTGGGCCAAACAGGAGGTTAAAGGGACTGACTCTCCAAGTGGGGAGAGTGTTAGTAAAGCGTCTGGAATGTTGCACCCGAGTACCAGGGGAGGAAAACTGAGACATATTTGAACACGTCTCCCGTTCACATGGTTGATCATACTTGGGTTCCACATGCATGTTTTAGCTGAAGGAAGAATATCTTAAACCTGGAAAGTTAAGACCCGTGTAATGGGTACCATGCAATATGACTTCAAAGGGTCTTCATTTGCTCACCGAACCTCTCCAATCCTATCACTGCTGCGTTTATGCCCCTGTACACATGCTTGATTCTCTTTCGGAGACATAGCAATCCATAGGTTTTAAGATACTTACTAGTCAGGTACATTCTTAGGCGTTTAATATGCGGTGTTGAGTCCATTTCGTTGAGCAAGGAGTAGCTCTTGTCTATTCCATATTTGACTTAAGGAACTTTATCTGTGCTCATTTCAATCTCTGGTTTTATGCAGCACCCCAACTCACCTTTACCCTTAAGCAAGCATAAGTTGGTTTTCTAAATTTGAGACCCTGTTCTGTTCTGTAATTCAGTTCCTGTGTAGCCAAGTTTACATTCCGTGTATTACTGATATCTTATGATGTTTCTTTTTCTGTGTGACTTACTTTAGTTAGAATCATCATACCTGAATCCACTCATTGTGCTGCTAAGGGCCTGATGACACAGATTTCATTGCTGAGTGATATTGCTTTGTAAGTAAATACCACAACTTCTTTATCCATTTTTCACTTTCTGCGATGTTGAACTTGTACTGTAAACGAGGTTCTTGTAAACAGAGCCGTTCCAAACTTTGGGGTGGCTGTGTCTTTTTGATTTTAATTTCCCTAAGCTATAGGACCATAAGTGGAAGTGCCCTAGGTTCTGTTGCTTTGTTTTTTAGATGTTTCAGGAAACACCATACACTTCTCCCGAATGGTTGTTGGCAATTTACATCCCGCCCATCAGCATAACAAGGCTCCCAGTTCTCCATGACCTGTCCTGCCTTTCTGGATTTTACACTTTTTTCAGATGGCCCTTTTGACCGGGGGGAAGTGAGACTTCATTGTAGTGCAGATTTCCTTTGCAAGCTTGCTTGGTTGGCCAAAAAGGGCGTATGCGTTTTTTCCTGAATATATTCAGGAAAAAACGCATACGCCCTTTTTGGCCAAGTGCATCATTTTGGACGTTCTGCCTCTTTTCCTATGCTTTCAATGCAATTCCAGTCTACCTCCTGAAATCGGTTTCCTGCAATTCTGCCCCGCTTTCAAGTCCTCTTGGCAGCCTTACTTCAGTCTATTTTTGGATGATAGCTGTCATTTATAACTCTGCAGGTTTGTGAATTACAGTGCCCCTGAGCTCCTTTCTTCAACTCGCTTTCTTTTGAGCTGGCCGCAACACCGCAGGATGGCTTCAGGCCCTAATCTGGTTCCGGTACGGCACGCTGAGCCTTTGGTTATTTCCTCTTCCTGGTGGGAAATGAGAGTTAAATTTGCCCGTCCAGACACCTCCAGCTAGCCTCTCATTGGTTCTCGCTATTCCTGTTCATCTTCCGCAGAAATTGCAAACTGGGCCAAACAGGAGGTTAAAGGCGCTGACTCTCCAAGTGGGGAGAGTGTTAGTAAAGCGTCTGGAATGTTGCACCCGAGTACCAGGGGAGGAAAACTGAGACATATTTGAACACGTCTCCCGATCACATGGTTGATCATACTCTAGGTTCCACATGCATGTTTTAGCTGAAGGAAGAATACCTTAAACCTGGGTAGTTGAAACCCGTGGAATGGGTACCATGCAATATGACTTCAAAGGGTCTTCATTTGCTCACCGAACCTCTCCAATCCTATCACTGCTGCGTTTATGCCCCTGTACACATGCTTGATTCTTTTTCGGAGACATAGCAATCCATAGGTTTTAAGATACTTACAAGTCAGGTACATTCTTAGGCGTTTAATATGCGGTGTTGAGTCCATTTCGTTGAGCAAGGAGTAGCTCTTGTCTATTCCATATTTGGCTTAAGGAACTTTATCTGTGCTCATTTCAATCTCTGGTTTTATGCAGCACCCCAACTCACCTTTACCCTTAAGCAAGCATAAGTTGGTTTCCTAAATTTGAGACCCTGTTCTGTTCTGTAATTCAGTTCCTGTGTAGCCAAGTTTACATTCCGTGTATTACTGATATCTTATGATGTTTCTTTTTCTGTGTGACTTACTTCAGTTAGAATCATCATACCTGAATCCACTCATTGTGCTGCTAAGGGCCTGATGACACAGATTTCATTGCTGAGTGATATTGCTTTGTAAGTAAATACCACAACTTCTTTATCCATTTTTCACTTTCTGCGATGTTGAACTTGTACTGTAAACGAGGTTCTTGTAAACAGAGCCGTTCCAAACTTTGGGGTGGCTGTGTCTTTTTGATTTTAATTTCCCTAAGCTATAGGACCATAAGTGGAAGTGCCCTAGGTTCTGTTGCTTTGTTTTTTAGATGTTTCAGGAAACACCATACACTTCTCCCGAATGGTTGTTGGCAATTTACATCCCGCCCATCAGCATAACAAGGCTCCCAGTTCTCCATGACCTGTCCTGCCTTTCTGGATTTTACACTTTTTTCAGATGGCCCTTTTGACCGGGGGGAAGTGAGACTTCATTGTAGTGCAGATTTCCTTTGCAAGCTTGCTTCGTTGGCCAAAAAGGGCGTATGCGTTTTTTCCTGAATATATTCAGGAAAAAACGCATACGCCCTTTTTGGCCAAGTGCATCATTGTGGACGTTCTGCCTCTTTTCCTATGCTTTCAATGCAATTCCAGTCTACCTCCTGAAATCGGTTTCCTGCAATTCTGCCCCGCTTTCAAGTCCTCTTGGCAGCCTTACTTCAGTCTATTTTTGGATGATAGCTGTCATTTATAACTCTGCAGGTTTGTGAATTACAGTGCCCCTGAGCTCCTTTCTTCAACTCGCTTTCTTTTGAGCTGGCCGCAACACCGCAGGATGGCTTCAGGCCCTAATCTGGTTCCGGTACGGCACGCTGAGCCTTTGGTTATTTCCTCTTCCTGGTGGGAAATGAGAGTTAAATTTGCCCGTCCAGACACCTCCAGCTAGCCTCTCATTGGTTCTCGCTATTCCTGTTCATCTTCCGCAGAAATTGCAAACTGGGCCAAACAGGAGATTAAAGGCGCTGACTCTCCAAGTGGGGAGAGTGTTAGTAAAGCGTCTGGAATGTTGCACCCGAGTACCAGGGGAGGAAAACTGAGACATATTTGAACACGTCTCCCGATCACATGGTTGATCATACTCTAGGTTCCACATGCATGTTTTAGCTGAAGGAAGAATACCTTAAACCTGGGTAGTTGAAACCCGTGGAATGGGTACCATGCAATATGACTTCAAAGGGTCTTCATTTGCTCACCGAACCTCTCCAATCCTATCACTGCTGCGTTTATGCCCCTGTACACATGCTTGATTCTCTTTTGGAGACATAGCAATCCATAGGTTTTACGATACTTACTAGTCAGGTACATTCTTAGGCGTTTAATATGCGGTGTTGAGTCCATTTCGTTGAGCAAGGAGTAGCTCTTGTCTATACCATATTTGACTTAAGGAACTTTATCTGTGCTCATTTCAATCTCTGGTTTTATGCAGCACCCCAACTCACCTTTACCCTTAAGCAAGCATAAGTTGGTTTTCTAAATTTGAGACCCTGTTCTGTTCTGTAATTCAGTTCCTGTGTAGCCAAGTTTACATTCCGTGTATTACTGATAACTTATGATGTTTCTTTTTCTGTGTGACTTACTTCAGTTAGAATCATCATACCTGAATCCACTCATTGTGCTGCTAAGGGCCTGATGACACAGATTTCATTGCTGAGTGATATTGCTTTGTAAGTGAATACGACAACTTCTTTATCCATTTTTCACTTTCTGTGATGTTGAACTTGTACTGTAAACGAGGTTCTTGTAAACAGAGCCGTTCCAAACTTTGGGGTGGCTGTGTCTTTTTGATTTTAATTTCCCTAAGCTATAGGACCATAAGTGGAAGTGCCCTAGGTTCTGTTGCTTTGTTTTTTAGATGTTTCAGGAAACACCATACACTTCTCCCGAGTGGTTGTTGGCAATTTACATCCCGCCCATCAGCATAACAAGGCTCCCAGTTCTCCATGACCTGTCCTGCCTTTCTGGATTTTACACTTTTATCAGATGGCCCTTTTGACCGGGGGGAAGTGAGACTTCATTGTAGTGCAGATTTCCTTTGCAAGCTTGCTTGGTTGGCCAAAAAGGGCGTATGCGTTTTTTCCTGAATATATTCAGGAAAAAACGCATACGCCCTTTTTGGCCAAGTGCATCATTGTGGACGTTCTGCCTCTTTTCCTATGCTTTCAATGCAATTCCAGTCTACCTCCTGAAATCGGTTTCCTGCAATTCTGCCCCGCTTTCAAGTCCTCTTGGCAGCCTTACTTCAGTCTATTTTGGATGATAGCTGTCATTTATAACTCTGCAGGTTTGTGAATTACAGTGCCCCTGAGCTCCTTTCTTCAACTTGCTTTCTTGTGACCTGGCCGCAACACCGCAGGATGGCTTCAGGCCCTAATCTGGTTCCGGCACGGCACGCTGAGCCTTTGGTTATTTCCTTTTCCTGGTGGGAAATGAGAGTTAAATTTGCCCGTCCAGACACCTCCAGCTAGTCTCTCATTGGTTCTCGCTATTCCTGTTCATCTTCCGCAGAAATTGCAAACTGGGCCAAACAGGAGGTTAAAGGCGCTGACTCTCCAAGTGGGGAGAGTGTTAGTAAAGCGTCTGGAATGTTGCACCCGAGTACCAGGGGAGGAAAACTGAGACATATTTGAACACGTCTCCCGTTCACATGGTTGATCATACTTGGGTTCCACATGCATGTTTTAGCAGAAGGAAGAATACCTTAAACCTGGAGAGTTGAGACCCGTGTAATGGGTACCATGCAATATGACTTCAAAGGGTCTTCATTTGCTCACCGAACCTCTCCAATCCTATCACTGCTGCGTTTATGCCCCTGTACACATGCTTGATTCTCTTTCGGAGACATAGCAATCCATAGGTTTTAAGATACTTACTAGTCAGGTACATTCTTAGGCGTTTAATATGCGGTGTTGAGTCCTTTTCGTTGAGCAAGGAGTAGCTCTTGTCTATTCCATATTTGACTTAAGGAACTTTATCTGTGCTCATTTCAATCTCTGGTTTTATGCAGCACCCCAACTCACCTTTACCCTTAAGCAAGCATAAGTTGGTTTTCTAAATTTGAGACCCTGTTCTGTTCTGTAATTCAGTTCCTGTGTAGCCAAGTTTACATTCCGTGTATTACTGATATCTTATGATGTTTCTTTTTCTGTGTGACTTACTTCAGTTAGAATCATCATACCTGAATCCACTCATTGTGCTGCTAAGGGCCTGATGACACAGATTTCATTGCTGAGTGATATTGCTTTGTAAGTAAATACCACAACTTCTTTATCCATTTTTCACTTTCTGCGATGTTGAACTTGTACTGTAAACGAGGTTCTTGTAAACAGAGGCGTCCCAAACTTTGGGGTGGCTGTGTCTTTTTGATTTTAATTTCCCTAAGCTATAGGACCATAAGTGGCAGTGCCCTAGGCTCTGTTGCTTTGTTTTTTAGATGTTTCAGGAAACACCATACACTTCTCCCGAGTGGTTGTTGGCAATTTACATCCCGCCCATCAGCATAACAAGGCTCCCAGTTCTCCATGGCCTGTCCTGCCTTTCTGGATTTTACACTTTTTTCAGATGGCCCTTTTGACCGGGGGAAAGTGAGACTTCATTGTAGTGCAGATTTCCTTTGCAAGCTTGCTTGGTTGGCCAAAAAGGGCGTATGCGTTTTTTCCTGAATATATTCAGAAAAAAATGCATACGCCCTTTTTGGCCAAGTGCATCATTGTGGACGTTCTGCCTCTTTTCCTATGCTTTCAATGCAATTCCAGTCTACCTCCTGAAATCGGTTTCCTGCAATTCTGCCCCGCTTTCAAGTCCTCTTGGCAGCCTTACTTCAGTCTATTTTTGGACGATAGCTGTCATTTATAACTCTGCAGGTTTGTGAATTACAGTGCCCCTGAGCTCCTTTCTTCAACTCGCTTTCTTGTGACCTGGCCGCAACACCGCAGGATGGCTTCAGGCCCTAATCTGGTTCCGGCCCGGCATGCTGAGCCTTTGGTTAATTCCTCTTCCTGGTGGGAAATGAGAGTTAAATTTGCCCGTCCAGACACCTCCAGCTAGTCTCTCATTGGTTCTTGCTATTCCTGTTCATCTTCCACAGAAATTGCAAACTGGGCCAAACAGGAGGTTAAAGGGACTGACTCTCCAAGTGGGGAGAGTGTTAGTAAAGCATCTGGAATGTTACACCCGAGTACCAGGGGAGGAAAACTGAGACATATTTGAACACGTCTCCCGATCACATGGTTGATCATACTCTAGGTTCCACATGCATGTTTTAGCTGAAGGAAAAATACCTTAAACCTGGGTAGTTGAAACCCGTGGAATGGGTACCATGCAATATGACTTCAAAGGGTCTTCATTTGCTCACCGAACCTCTCCAATCCTATCACTGCTGCGTTTATGCCCCTGCACACATGCTTGATTCTCTTTTGGAGACATAGCAATCCATAGGTTTTACGATACTTACTAGTCAGGTACATTCTTAGGCGTTTAATATGCGGTGTTGAGTCCATTTCGTTGAGCAAGGAGTAGCTCTTGTCTATTCCATATTTGACTTAAGGAACTTTATCTGTGCTCATTTCAATCTCTGGTTTTATGCAGCACCCCAACTCACCTTTCCCCTTAAGCAAGCATAAGTTGTTTTTCTAAATTTGAGACCCTGTTCTGTTCTGTAATTCAGTTCCTGTGTAACCAAGTTTACATTCCGTGTATTACTGATATCTTATGATGTTTTTTTTCTGTGTGACTTATTTCAGTTAGAATCATCATACCTGAATCCACTCATTGTGCTGCTAAGGGCCTGATGACATAGATTTCATTGCTGAGTGATATTGCTTTGTAAGTAAATACCACAACTTCTTTATCCATTTTTCACTTTCTGCGATGTTGAACTTGTACTGTAAACGAGGTTCTTGTAAACAGAGGCGTCCCAAACTTTGGGGTGGCTGTGTCTTTTCGATTTTAATTTCCCTAAGCTATAGGACCATAAGTGGCAGTGCCCTAGGCTCTGTTGCTTTGTTTTTTAGATGTTTCAGGAAACACCATACACTTCTCCCGAGTGTCTGTTGGCAATTTACATCCCGCCCATCAGCATAACAAGGCTCCCAGTTCTCCATGGCCTGTCCTGCCTTTCTGGATTTTACACTTTTTTCAGATGGCCCTTTTGACCGGGGGGAAGTGAGACTTCATTGTAGTGCAGATTTCCTTTGCAAGCTTGCTTGGTTGGCCAAAAAGGGCGTATGCGTTTTTTCCTGAATATATTCAGGAAAAAACGCATACGCCCTTTTTGTCCAAGTGCATCATTGTGGACGTTCTGCCTCTTTTCCTATGCTTTCAATGCAATTCCAGTCTACCTCCTGAAATCGGTTTCCTGCAATTCTGCCCCGCTTTCAAGTCCTCTTGGCAGCCTTACTTCAGTCTATTTTTGGACGATAGCTGTCATTTATAACTCTGCAGGTTTGTGAATTACAGTGCCCCTGAGCTCCTTTCTTCAACTCGCTTTCTTGTGACCTGGCCGCAACACCGCAGGATGGCTTCAGGCCCTAATCTGGTTCCGGCCCGGCATGCTGAGCCTTTGGTTAATTCCTCTTCCTGGTGGGAAATGAGAGTTAAATTTGCCCGTCCAGACACCTCCAGCTAGCCTCTCATTGGTTCTCGCTATTCCTGTTCATCTTCCGCAGAAATTGCAAACTGGGCCAAACAGATTAAAGGTGCTGACTCTCCAAGTGGGGAGAGTGTTAGTAAAGCGTCTGGAATGTTGCACCCGAGTACCAGGGGAGGAAAACTGAGACATATTTGAACACGTCTCCCGTTCACATGGTTGATCATACTCTGGGTTCCACATGCATGTTTTAGCTGAAGGAAGAATACCTTAAACCTGGAGAGTTGAGACCCGTGTAATGGGTACCATGCAATATGACTTCAAAGGGTCTTCATTTGCTCACCGAACCTCTCCAATCCTATCACTGCTGCGTTTATGCCCCTGTACACATGCTTGATTCTCTTTTGGAGACATAGCAATCCATAGGTTTTACGATACTTACTAGTCAGGTACATTCATAGGCGTTTAATATGCGGTGTTGAGTCCATTTCGTTGAGCAAGGAGTAGCTCTTGTCTATTCCATATTTGACTTAAGGAACTTTATCTGTGCTCATTTCAATCTCTGGTTTTATGCAGCACCCCAACTCACCTTTCCCCTTAAGCAAGCATATGTTGGTTTTCTAAATTTGAGACCCTGTTCTGTTCTGTAATTCAGTTCCTGTGTAGCCAAGTTTACATTCCGTGTATTACTGATATCTTATGATGTTTCTTTTTCTCTGTGACTTATTTCAGTTAGAGTCATCATACCTGAATCCACTCATTGTGATGCTAAGGGCCTGATGACATAGATTTCATTGCTGAGTGATATTGCTTTGTAAGTAAATACCACAACTTCTTTATCCATGTTTCACTTTCTGCGATGTTAAACTTGTACTGTAAACGAGGTTCTTGTAAACAGAGGCGTCCCAAACTTTGGGGTGGCTGTGTCTTTTTGATTTTAATTTCCCTAAGCTATAGGACCATAAGTGGCAGTGCCCTAGGCTCTGTTGCTTTGTTTTTTAGATGTTTCAGGAAACACCATACACTTCTCCCGAGTGTCTGTTGGCAATTTACATCCCGCCCATCAGCATAACAAGGCTCCCAGTTCTCCATGGCCTGTCCTGCCTTTCTGGATTTTACACTTTTTTCAGATGGCCCTTTTGACCGGGGGGAAGTGAGACTTCATTGTAGTGCAGATTTCCTTTGCAAGCTTGCTTGGTTGGCCAAAAAGGGCGTATGCGTTTTTTCCTGAATATATTCAGGAAAAAACGCATACGTCCTTTTTGGCCAAGTGCATCATTGTGGACGTTCTGCCTCTTTTCCTATGCTTTCAATGCAATTCCAGTCTACCTCCTGAAATCGGTTTCCTGCAATTCTGCCCCGCTTTCAAGTCCTCTTGGCAGCCTTACTTCAGTCTATTTTTGGACGATAGCTGTCATTTATAACTCTGCAGGTTTGTGAATTACAGTGCCCCTGAGCTCCTTTCTTCAACTCGCTTTCTTGTGACCTGGCCGCAACACCGCAGGATGGCTTCAGGCCCTAATCTGGTTCTGGCCCGGCATGCTGAGCCTTTGGTTAATTCCTCTTCCTGGTGGGAAATGAGAGTTAAATTTGCCCGTCCAGACACCTCCAGCTAGCCTTTCATTGGTTCTCGCTATTCCTGTTCATCTTCCGCAGAAATTGCAAACTGGGCCAAACAGGAGGTTAAAGGGACTGACTCTCCAAGTGGGGAGAGTGTTAGTAAAGCGTCTGGAATGTTGCACCCGAGTACCAGGGGAGGAAAACTGAGACATATTTGAACATGTCTCCCGATCACATGGTTGATCATACTCTAGGTTCCACATGCATGTTTTAGCTGAAGGAAGAATACCTTAAACCTGGGTAGTTGAAACCCGTGGAATGGGTACCATGCAATATGACTTCAAAGGGTCTTCATTTGCTCACCGAACCTCTCCAATCCTATCACTGCTGCGTTTATGCCCCTGTACACATGCTTGATTCTCTTTCGGAGACATAGCAATCCATAGGTTTTAAGATACTTACTAGTCAGGTACATTCTTAGGCGTTTAATATGGGGTGTTGAGTCCATTTCGTTGAGCAAGGAGTAGCTCTTGTCTATTCCATATTTGGCTTAAGGAACTTTATCTGTGCTCATTTCAATCTCTGGTTTTATGCAGCACCCCAACTCACCTTTACCCTTAAGCAAGAATAAGTTGGTTTTCTAAATTTGAGACCCTGTTCTGTTCTGTAATTCAGTTCCTGTGTAGCCAAGTTTCCATTCCGTGTATTACTGATATCTTATGATGTTTCTTTTTCTGTGTGACTTATTTCAGTTAGAATCATCATACCTGAATCCACTCATTGTGCTGCTAAGTGCCTGATGACACAGATTTCATTGCTGAGTGATATTGCTTTGTAAGTAATTACCACAAGTTCTTTATCCCTTTTTCACTTTCTGCGATGTTGAACTTGTACTGTAAACGAGGTTCTTGTAAACAGAGCCGTTCCAAACTTTGGGGTGGTTGTGTCTTTTTTATTTTAATTTCCCTAAGCTATAGGGCCATAAGTGGAAGTGCCCTAGGTTCTGTTGCTTTGTTTTTTAGATGTTTCAGGAAACACCATACACTTCTCCCGAGTGGTTGTTGGCAATTTACATCCCGCCCATCAGCATAACAAGGCTCCCAGTTGTCCATGGCCTGTCCTGCCTTTCTGGATTTTACACTTTTTTCAGATGGCCCTTTTGACCGGGGGGAAGTGAGACTTCATTGTAGTGCAGATTTCCTTTGCAAGCTTGCTTGGTTGGCCAAAAAGGGCGTATGCGTTTTTTCCTGAATATATTCAGGAAAAAACGCATACGCCCTTTTTGGCCAAGTGCATCATTGTGGACGTTCTGCCTCTTTTCCTATGCTTTCAATGCAATTCCAGTCTACCTCCTGAAATCGGTTTCCTGCAATTCTGTCCCGCTTTCAAGTCCTCTTGGCAGCCTTACTTCAGTCTATTTTTGGACGATAGCTGTCATTTATAACTCTGCAGGTTTGTGAATTACAGTGCCCCTGAGCTCCTTTCTTCAACTTGCTTTCTTGTGACCTGGCCGCAACACCGCAGGATGGCTTCAGGCCCTAATCTGGTTCCGGCACGGCACGCTGAGCCTTTGGTTATTTCCTCTTCCTGGTGGGAAATGAGAGTTAAATTTGCCCGTCCAGACACCTTCAGCTAGCCTCTCATTGGTTCTCGCTATTCCTGTTCATCTTCCGCAGAAATTGCAAACTGGGCCAAACAGGAGGTTAAAGGCGCTGACTCTCCAAGTGGGGAGACTGTTAGTAAAGCGTCTGGAATGTTGCACCCGAGTACCAGGGTAGGAAAACTGAGACATACTTGAACACGTCTCCCATTCACATGGTTGATCATACTTGGGTTCCACATGCATGTTTTAGCTGAAGGAAGAATACCTTAAACCTGGAGAGTTGAGACCCGTGGAATGGGTACCATGCAATATGACTTCAAAGGGTCTTCATTTGCTCACCGAACCTCTCCAATCCTATCACTGCTGCGTTTATGCCCCTGTACACATGCTTGATTCTCTTTCGGAGACATAGCAATCCATAGGTTTTACGATACTTACTAGTCAGGTACATTCTTAGGCGTTTAATATGCGGTGTTGAGTCCATTTCGTTGAGCAAGGAGTAGCTCTTGTCTATTCCATATTTGACTTAAGGAACTTTATCTGTGCTCATTTCAATCTCTGGTTTTATGCAGCACCCCAACTCACCTTTACCCTTAAGCAAGCATAAGTTGGTTTTCTAAATTTGAGACCCTGTTCTGTTCTGTAATTCAGTTCCTGTGTAGCCAAGTTTCCATTCCGTGTATTACTGATATCTTATGATGTTTCTTTTTCTGTGTGACTTATTTCAGTTAGAATCATCATACCTGAATCCACTCATAGTGATGCTAAGGGCCTGATGACATAGATTTCATTGCTGAGTGATATTGCTTTGTAAGTAAATACCACAACTTCTTTATCCATTTTTCACTTTCTGCGATGTTGAACTTGTACTGTAAACGAGGTTCTTGTAAACAGAGGCGTCCCAAACTTTGGGGTGGCTGTGTCTTTTTGATTTTAATTTCCCTAAGCTATAGGACCATAAGTGGCAGTGCCCTAGGCTCTGTTGCTTTGTTTTTTAGATGTTTCAGGAAACACCATACACTTCTCCCGAGTGTCTGTTGGCAATTTACATCCCGCCCATCAGCATAACAAGGCTCCCAGTTCTCCATGGCCTGTCCTGCCTTTCTGGATTTTACACTTTTTTCAGATGGCCCTTTTGACCGGGGGGAAGTGAGACTTCATTGTAGTGCAGATTTCCTTTGCAAGCTTGCTTGGTTGGCCAAAAAGGGCGTATGCGTTTTTTCCTGAATATATTCAGGAAAAAACGCATATGCCCTTTTTGGCCAAGTGCATCATTGTGGACGTTCTGCCTCTTTTCCTATGCTTTCAGTGCAATTCCAGTCTACCTCCTGAAATCGGTTTCCTGCAATTCTGCCCCGCTTTCAAGTCCTCTTGGCAGCCTTACTTCAGTCTATTTTTGGACGATAGCTGTCATTTATAACTCTGCAGGTTTGTGAATTACAGTGCCCCTGAGCTCCTTTCTTCAACTTGCTTTCTTGTGACCTGGCCGCAACACCGCAGGATGGCTTCAGGCCCTAATCTGGTTCCGGCCCGGCACGCTGAGCCTTTGGTTAATTCCTCTTCCTGGTGGGAAATGAGAGTTAAATTTGCCCGTCCAGACACCTCCAGCTAGCCTCTCATTGGTTCTCGCTATTCCTGTTCATCTTCCGCAGAAATTGCAAACTGGGCCAAACAGGAGGTTAAAGGGACTGACTCTCCAAGTGGGGAGAGTGTTAGTAAAGCGTCTGGAATGTTGCACCCGAGTACCAGGGGAGGAAAACTGAGACATATTTGAACATGTCTCCCGATCACATGGTTGATCATACTCTAGGTTCCACATGCATGTTTTAGCTGAAGGAAGAATACCTTAAACCTAGGTAGTTGAAACCCGTGGAATGGGTACCATGCAATATGACTTCAAAGGGTCTTCATTTGCTCACCGAACCTCTCCAATCCTATCACTGCTGCGTTTATGCCCCTGTACACATGCTTGATTCTCTTTCGGAGACATAGCAATCCATAGGTTTTACGATACTTACTAGTCAGGTACATTCTTAGGCGTTTAATATGCGGTGTTGAGTCCATTTCGTTGAGCAAGGAGTAGCTCTTGTCTATTCCATATTTGGCTTAAGGAACTTTATCTGTGCTCATTTCAATCTCTGGTTTTATGCAGCACCCCAACTCACCTTTACCCTTAAGCAAGAATAAGTTGGTTTTCTAAATTTGAGACCCTGTTCTGTTCTGTAATTCAGTTCCTGTGTAGCCAAGTTTACATTCCGTGTATTACTGATATCTTATGATGTTTCTTTTTCTGTGTGACTTATTTCAGTTAGAATCATCATACCTGAATCCACTCATTGTGCTGCTAAGGGCCTGATGACACAGATTTCATTGCTGAGTGATATTGCTTTGTAAGTAAATACCACAACTTCTTTATCTATTTTTCACTTTCTGCGATGTTGAACTTCTACTGTAAACGAGGTTCTTGTAAACAGAGCCGTTCCAAACTTTGGGGTGGCTGTGTCTTTTTGATTTTAATTTCCCTAAGCTATAGGACCATAAGTGGAAGTGCCCTAGGTTCTGTTGCTTTGTTTTTTAGATGTTTCAGGAAACACCATACACTTCTCTCGAGTGGTTGTTGGCAATTTACATCCCGCCCATCAGCATAACAAGACTCCCAGTTCTCCATGGCCTGTCCTGCCTTTCTGGATTTTACACTTTTTTCAGATGGCCCTTTTGACCGGGGGGAAGTGAGACTTCATTGTAGTGCAGATTTCCTTTGCAAGCTTGCTTGGTTGGCCAAAAAGGGCGTATGCGTTTTTTCCTGAATATATTCAGGAAAAAACGCATACGCCCTTTTTGGCCAAGTGCATCATTGTGGACGTTCTGCCTCTTTTCCTATGCTTTCAATGCAATTCCAGTCTACCTCCTGAAATCGGTTTCCTGCAATTCTGCCCCGCTTTCAAGTCCTCTTGGCAGCCTTACTTCAGTCTATTTTTGGACGATAGCTGTCATTTATAACTCTGCAGGTTTGTGAATTACAGTGCCCCTGAGCTCCTTTCTTCAACTCGCTTTCTTGTGACCTGGCCGCAACACCGCAGGATGGCTTCAGGCCCTAATCTGGTTCCGGCACGGCACGCTGAGCCTTTGGTTATTTCCTCTTCCTGGTGGGAAATGAGAGTTAAATTTGCCCGTCCAGACACCTTCAGCTAGCCTCTCACTGGTTCTCGCTATTCCTGTTCATCTTCCGCAGAAATTGCAAACTGGGCCAAACAGGAGGTTAAAGGCGCTGACTCTCCAAGTGGGGAGAGTGTTAGTAAAGCGTCTGGAATGTTGCACCCGAGTACCAGGGGAGGAAAACTGAGACATATTTGAACACGTCTCCCGTTCACATGGTTGATCATACTTGGGTTCCACATGCATGTTTTAGCTGAAGGAAGAATACCTTAAACCTGGAGAGTTGAGACCCGTGTAATGGGTACCATGCAATATGACTTCAAAGGGTCTTCATTTGCTCACCGAACCTCTCCAATCCTATCACTGCTGCGTTTATGCCCCTGTACACATGCTTGATTCTCTTTCGGAGACATAGCAATCCATAGGTTTTACGATACTTACTAGTCAGGTACATTCTTAGGCGTTTAATATGGGGTGTTGAGTCCATTTCGTTGAGCAAGGAGTAGCTCTTGTCTATTCCATATTTGACTTAAGGAACTTTATCTGTGCTCATTTCAATCTCTGGTTTTATGCAGCACCCCAACTCACCTTTACCCTTAAGCAAGCATAAGTTGGTTTTCTAAATTTGAGACCCTGTTCTGTTCTGTAATTCAGTTCCTGTGTAGCCAAGTTTACATTCGGTGTATTACTGATATCTTATGATGTTTCTTTTTCTGTGTGACTTATTTCAGTTAGAATCATCATACCTGAATCCACTCATTGTGATGCTAAGGGCCTGATGACATAGATTTCATTGCTGAGTGATATTGCTTTGTAAGTAAATACCACAACTTCTTTATCCATTTTTCACTTTCTGCGATGTTGAACTTGTACTGTAAACGAGGTTCTTGTAAACAGAGGCGTCCCAAACTTTGGGGTGGCTGTGTCTTTTTGATTTTAATTTCCCTAAGCTATAGGACCATAAGTGGCAGTGCCTTAGGCTCTGTTGCTTTGTTTTTTAGATGTTTCAGGAAACACCATACACTTCTCCCGAGTGTCTGTTGGCAATTTACATCCCGCCCATCAGCATAACAAGGCTCCCAGTTCTCCATGGCCTGTCCTGCCTTTCTGGACTTTACACTTTTTTCAGATGGCCCTTTTGACCGGGGGGAAGTGAGACTTCATTGTAGTGCAGATTTCCTTTGCAAGCTTGCTTGGTTGGCCAAAAAGGGCGTATGCGTTTTTTCCTGAATATATTCAGGAAAAAACGCATACGCCCTTTTTGGCCAAGTGCATCATTGTGGACGTTCTGCCTCTTTTCCTATGCTTTCAATGCAATTCCAGTCTACCTCCTGAAATCGGTTTCCTGCAATTCTGCCCCGCTTTCAAGTCCTCTTGGCAGCCTTACTTCAGTCTATTTTTGGACGATAGCTGTCATTTATAACTCTGCAGGTTTGTGAATTACAGTGCCCCTGAGCTCCTTTCTTCAATTCGCTTTCTTGTGACCTGGCCGCAACACCGCAGGATGGCTTCAGGCCCTAATCTGGTTCCGGCCCGGCCCGCTGAGCCTTTGGTTAATTCCTCTTCCTGGTGGGAAATGAGAGTTAAATTTGCCCGTCCAGACACCTCCAGCTAGCCTCTCATTGGTTCTCGCTATTCCTGTTCATCTTCCGCAGAAATTGCAAACTGGGCCAAACAGGAGGTTAAAGGGACTGACTCTCCAAGTGGGGAGAGTGTTAGGAAAGCGTCTGGAATGTTGCACCCGAGTACCAGGGGAGGAAAACTGAGACATATTTGAACATGTCTCCCGATCACATGGTTGATCATACTCTAGGTTCCACATGCATGTTTTAGCTGAAGGAAGAATACCTTAAACCTGGGTAGTTGAAACCCGTGGAATGGGTACCATGCAATATGACTTCAAAGGGTCTTCATTTGCTCACCGAACCTCTCCAATCCTATCACTGCTGCGTTTATGCCCCTGTACACATGCTTGATTCTCTTTCGGAGACATAGCAATCCATAGGTTTTAAGATACTTACAAGTCAGGTACATTCTTAGGCGTTTAATATGCGGTGTTGAGTCCATTTCGTTGAGCAAGGAGTAGCTCTTGTCTATTCCATATTTGGCTTAAGGAACTTTATCTGTGCTCATTTCAATCTCTGGTTTTATGCAGCACCCCAACTCACCTTTACCCTTAAGCAAGCATAAGTTGTTTTTCTAAATTTGAGACCCTGTTCTGTTCTGTAATTCAGTTCCTGTGTAGCCAAGTTTCCATTCCGTGTATTACTGATATCTTATGATGTTTCTTTTTCTGTGTGACTTATTTCAGTTAGAATCATCATACCTGAATCCACTCATTGTGCTGCTAAGGGCCTGATGACATAGATTTCATTGCTGAGTGATATTGCTTTGTAAGTGAATACCACAACTTCTTTATCCATTTTTCACTTTCTGCGATGTTGAACTTGTACTGTAAATGAGGTTCTTGTAAACAGAGCCGTTCCAAACTTTGGGGTGGCTGTGTCTTTTTGATTTTAATTTCCCTAAGCTATAGGACCATAAGTGGAAGTGCCCTAGGCTCTGTTGCTTTGTTTTTTAGATGTTTCAGGAAACACCATACACTTCTCCCAAGTGTCTGTTGGCAATTTACATCCCGCCCATCAGCATAACAAGGCTCCCAGTTCTCAATGGCCTGTTGCCTTTCTGGATTTTACACTTTTTTCAGATGGCCCTTTTGACCGGGGGGAAGTGAGACTTCATTGTAGTGCAGATTTCCTTTGCAAACTTGCTTGGTTGGCCAAAAAGGGCGTATGCGTTTTTTCCTGAATATATTCAGGAAAAAACGCATACGCCCTTTTTGGCCAAGTGCATCATTGTGGACGTTCTGCCTCTTTTCCTATGCTTTCAATGCAATTCCAGTCTACCTTCTGAAATCGGTTTCCTGCAATTCTGCCCCGCTTTCAAGTCCTCTTGGCAGCCTTCCTTCAGTCTATTTTTGGACGATAGCTGTCATTTATAACTCTGCAGGTTTGTGAATTACAGTGCCCCTGAGCTCCTTTCTTCAACTCGATTTCTTGTGACCTGGCCGCAACACCGCAGGATGGCTTCAGGCCCTAATCTGGTTCCGGCCCGGCACTCTGAGCCTTTCGTTAATTCCTCTTCCTGGTGGGAAATGAGAGTTAAATTTGCCCGTCCAGACACCTCCAGCTAGCCTCTCATTGGTTCTCGCTATTCCTGTTCATCTTCCGCAGAAATTGCAAACTGGGCCAAACAGGAGGTTAAAGGGACTGACTCTCCAAGTGGGGAGAGTGTTAGTAAAGCGTCTGGAATGTTGCACCCGAGTACCAGGGGAGGAAACCTGAGACATATTTGAACACGTCTCCCGATCACATGGTTGATCATACTCTAGGTTCCACATGCATGTTTTAGCTGAAGGAAGAATACCTTAAACCTCGGTAGTTGAAACCTGTGGAATGGGTACCATGCAATATGACTTCAAAGGGTCTTCATTTGCTCACCGAACCTCTCCAATCCTATCACTGCTGCGTTTATGCCCCTGTACACATGCTTGATTCTCTTTCGGAGACATAGCAATCCATAGGTTTTAAGATACTTACTAGTCAGGTACATTCTTAGGCGTTTAATATGCGGTGTTGAGTCCATTTCGTTGAGCAAGGAGTAGCTCTTGTCTATTCCATATTTGGCTTAAGGAACTTTATCTGTGCTCATTTCAATCTCTGGTTTTATGCAGCACCCCAACTCACCTTTACCCTTAAGCAAGCATAAGTTGTTTTTCTAAATTTGAGACCCTGTTCTGTTCTGTAATTCAGTTCCTGTGTAGCCAAGTTTCCATTCCATGTATTACTGATATCTTATGATGTTTCTTTTTCTGTGTGACTTATTTCAGTTAGAATCATCATACCTGAATCCACTCATTGTGCTGCTAAGGGCCTGATGACATAGATTTCATTGCTGAGTGATATTGCTTTGTAAGTGAATACCACAAATTCTTTATCCATTTTTCACTTTCTGCGATGTTGAACTTGTACTATAAACGAGGTTCTTGTAAACAGAGCCGTTCCAAACTTTGGGGTGGCTGTGTCTTTTTGATTTTAATTTCCCTAAGCTATAGGACCATAAGTGGAAGTGCCCTAGGCTCTGTTGCTTTGTTTTTTAGATGTTTCAGGAAACACCATACACTTCTCCCAAGTGTCTGTTTGCAATTTACATCCCGCCCATCAGCATAACAAGGCTCCCAGTTCTCCATGGCCTGTCCTGCCTTTCTGGATTTTACACTTTTTTCAGATGGCCCTTTTGACCGGGGGGAAGTGAGACTTCATTGTAGTGCAGATTTCCTTTGCAAGCTTGCTTGGTTGGCCAAAAAGGGCGTATGCGTTTTTTCCTGAATATATTCAGGAAAAAACGCATACGCCCTTTTTGGCCAAGTGCATCATTGTGGACGTTCTGCCTCTTTTCCTATGCTTTCAATGCAATTCCAGTCTACCTCCTGAAATCGGTTTCCTGCAATTCTGCCCCGCTTTCAAGTCCTCTTGGCAGCCTTACTTCAGTCTATTTTTGGACGATAGCTGTCATTTATAACTCTGCAGGTTTGTGAATTACAGTGCCCCTGAGCTCCTTTCTTCAACTCGCTTTCTTGTGACCTGGCCGCAACACCGCAGGATGGCTTCAGGCCCTAATCTGGTTCCAGCACGGCACGCTGAGCCTTTGGTTATTTCCTCTTCCTGGTGGGAAATGAGAGTTAAATTTGCCCGTCCAGACACCTTCAGCTAGCCTCTCATTGGTTCTCGCTATTCCTGTTCATCTTCCGCAGAAATTGCAAACTGGGCCAAACAGGAGGTTAAAGGCGCTGACTCTCCAAGTGGGGAGAGTGTTAGTAAAGCGTCTGGAATGTTGCACCCGAGTAACAGGGGAGGAAAACTGAGACATATTTGAACACGTCTCCCGTTCACATGGTTGATCATACTTGGGTTCCACATGCATGTTTTAGCTGAAGGAAGAATACCTTAAACCTGGAGAGTTGAGACCCGTGTAATGGTACCATGCAATATGACTTCAAAGGGTCTTCATTTGCTCACCGAACCTCTCCAATCCTATCACTGCTGCGTTTATGCCCCTGTACACATGCTTGATTCTCTTTCGGAGACATAGCAATCCATAGGTTGTACGATACTTACTAGTCAGGTACATTCCTAGGCATTTAATATGCGGTGTTGAGTCCATTTCGTTGAGCAAGGAGTAGCTCTTGTCTATTCCATATTTGACTTAAGGAACTTTATCTGTGCTCATTTCAATCTCTGGTTTTATGCAGCACCCCAACTCACCTTTACCCTTAAGCAAGCATAAGTTGGTTTTCTAAATTTGAGACCCTGTTCTGTTCTGTAATTCAGTTCCTGTGTAGCCAAGTTTACATTCCGTGTATTACTGATATCTTATGATGTTTCTTTTTCTGTGTGACTTATTTCAGTTAGAATCATCATACCTGAATCCACTCATTGTGATGCTAAGGGCCTGATGACATAGATTTCATTGCTGAGTGATATTGCTTTGTAAGTAAATACCACAACTTCTTTATCCATTTTTCACTTTCTGCGATGTTGAACTTGTACTGTAAACGAGGTTCTTGTAAACAGAGGCGTCCCAAACTTTGGGGTGGCTGTGTCTTTTTGATTTTAATTTCCCTAAGCTATAGGACCATAAGTGGCAGTGCCCTAGGCTCTGTTGCTTTGTTTTTTAGATGTTTCAGGAAACACCATACACTTCTCCCGAGTGGTTGTTGGCAATTTACATCCCGCCCATCAGCATAACAAGGCTCCCAGTTCTCCATGGCCTGTCCTGCCTTTCTGGATTTTACACTTTTTTCAGATGGCCCTTTTGACCGGGGGGAAGTGAGACTTCATTGTAGTGCAGATTTCCTTTGCAAGCTTGCTTGGTTGGCCAAAAAGGGCGTATGCGTTTTTTCCTGAATATATTCAGGAAAAAACGCATACGCCCTTTTTGGCCAAGTGCATCATTGTGGACGTTCTGCCTCTTTTCCTATGCTTTCAATGCAATTCCAGTCTACCTCCTGAAATCGGTTTCCTGCAATTCTGCCCCGCTTTCAAGTCCTCTTGGCAGCCTTACTTCAGTCTATTTTTGGACGATAGCTGTCATTTATAACTCTGCAGGTTTGTGAATTACAGTGCCCCTGAGCTCCTTTCTTCAACTTGCTTTCTTGTGACCTGGCCGCAACACCGCAGGATGGCTTCAGGCCCTAATCTGGCTCCGGCACGGCACGCTGAGCCTTTGGTTATTTCCTCTTCCTGGTGGGAAATGAGAGTTAAATTTGCCCGTCCAGACACCTTCAGCTAGCCTCTCATTGGTTCTCGCTATTCCTGTTCATCTTCCGCAGAAATTGCAAACTGGGCCAAACAGGAGGTTAAAGGCGCTGACTCTCCAAGTGGGGAGAGTGTTAGTAAAGCGTCTGGAATGTTGCACCCGAGTACCAGGGGAGGAAAACTGAGACATATTTGAACACGTCTCCCGTTCACATGGTTGATCATACTTGGGTTCCACATGCATGTTTTAGCTGAAGGAAGAATACCTTAAACCTGGGTAGTTGAGACCCGTGTAATGGGTACCATGCAATATGACTTCAAAGGGTCTTCATTTGCTCACCGAACCTCTCCAATCCTATCACTGCTGCGTTTATGCCCCTGTACACATGCTTGATTCTCTTTCGGAGACATAGCAATCCATAGGTTGTACGATACTTACTAGTCAGGTACATTCTTAGGCGTTTAATATGCGGTGTTGAGTCCATTTCGTTGAGCAAGGAGTAGCTCTTGTCTATTCCATATTTGACTTAAGGAACTTTATCTGTGCTCATTTCAATCTCTGGTTTTATGCAGCACCCCAACTCACCTTTCCCCTTAAGCAAGCATAAGTTGGTTTTCTAAATTTGAGACCCTGTTCTGTTCTGTAATTCAGTTCCTGTGTAGCCAAGTTTACATTCCGTGTATTACTGATATCTTATGATGTTTCTTTTTCTGTGTGACTTATTTCAGTTAGAATCATCATACCTGAATCCACTCATTGTGATGCTAAGGGCCTGATGACATAGATTTCATTGCTGAGTGATATTGCTTTGTAAGTAAATACCACAACTTCTTTATCCATTTTTCACTTTCTGCGATGTTGAACTTGTACTGTAAACGAGGTTCTTGTAAACAGAGGTGTCCCAAACTTTGGGGTGGCTGTGTCTTTTTGATTTTAATTTCCCTAAGCTATAGGACCATAAGTGGCAGTGCCCTAGGCTCTGTTGCTTTGTTTTTTAGATGTTTCAGGAAACACCATACACTTCTCCGGAGTGTCTGTTGGCAATTTACATCCCGCCCATCAGCATAACAAGGCTCCCAGTTCTCCATGGCCTGTCCTGCCTTTCTGGATTTTACACTTTTTTCAGATGGCCCTTTTGACCGGGGGGAAGTGAGACTTCATTGTAGTGCAGATTTCCTTTGCAAGCTTGCTTGGTTGGCCAAAAAGGGCGTATGCGTTTTTTCCTGAATATATTCAGGAAAAAACGCATACGCCCTTTTTGGCCAAGTGCATCATTGTGGACGTTCTGCCTCTTTTCCTATGCTTTCAATGCAATTCCAGTCTACCTCCTGAAATCGGTTTCCTGCAATTCTGCCCCGCTTTCAAGTCCTCTTGGCAGCCTTACTTCAGTCTATTTTTGGACGATAGCTGTCATTTATAACTCTGCAGGTTTGTGAATTACAGTGCCCCTGAGCTCCTTTCTTCAACTCGCTTTCTTGTGACCTGGCCGCAACACCGCAGGATGGCTTCAGGCCCTAATCTGGTTCCGGCCTGGCACGCTGAGCCTTTGGTTAATTCCTCTTCCTGGTGGGAAATGAGAGTTAAATTTGCCCGTCCAGACACCTCCAGCTAGCCTCTCATTGGTTCTCGCTATTCCTGTTCATCTTCCGCAGAAATTGCAAACTGGGCCAAACAGGAGGTTAAAGGGACTGACTCTCCAAGTGGGGAGAGTGTTAGTAAAGCGTCTGGAATGTTGCACCCGAGTACCAGGGGAGGAAAACTGAGACATATTTGAACATGTCTCCCGATCACATGGTTGATCATACTCTAGGTTCCACATGCATGTTTTAGCTGAAGGAAGAATACCTTAAACCTGGGTAGTTGAAACCCGTGGAATGGGTACCATGCAATATGACTTCAAAGGGTCTTCATTTGCTCACCGAACCTCTCCAATCCTATCACTGCTGTGTTTATGCCCCTGTACACATGCTTGATTCTCTTTCGGAGACATAGCAATCCATAGGTTTTAAGATACTTACAAGTCAGGTACATTCTTAGGCGTTTAATATGCGGTGTTGAGTCCATTTCGTTGAGCAAGGAGTAGCTCTTGTCTATTCCATATTTGGCTTAAGGAACTTTATCTGTGCTCATTTCAATCTCTGGTTTTATGCAGCACCCCAACTCACCTTTACCCTTAAGCAAGCATAAGTTGTTTTTCTAAATTTGAGACCCTGTTCTGTTCTGTAATTCAGTTCCTGTGTAGCCAAGTTTACATTCCGTGTATTACTGATATCTTATGATGTTTCTTTTTCTGTGTGACTTATTTCAGTTAGAATCATCATACCTGAATCCACTCATTGTGCTGCTAAGGGCCTGATGACACAGATTTCATTGCTGAGTGATATTGCTTTGTAAGTGAATACCACAACTTCTTTATCCATTTTTCACTTTCTGCGATGTTGAACTTGTACTGTAAACGAGGTTCTTGTAAACAGAGCCGTTCCAAACTTTGGGGTGGCTGTGTCTTTTTGATTTTAATTTCCCTAAGCTATAGGACCATAAGTGGAAGTGCCCTAGGCTCTGTTGCTTTGTTTTTTAGATGTTTCAGGAAACACCATACACTTCTCCCAAGTGTCTGTTGGCAATTTACATCCCGCCCATCAGCATAACAAGGCTCCCAGTTCTCAATGGCCTGTTGCCTTTCTGGATTTTACACTTTTTTCAGATGGCCCTTTTGACCAGGGGGAAGTGAGACTTCATTGTAGTGCAGATTTCCTTTGCAAACTTGCTTGGTTGGCCAAAAAGGGCGTATGCGTTTTTTCCTGAATATATTCAGGAAAAAACGCATACGCCCTTTTTGGCCAAGTGCATCATTGTGGACGTTCTGCCTCTTTTCCTATGCTTTCAATGCAATTCCAGTCTACCTTCTGAAATTGGTTTCCTGCAATTCTGCCCCGCTTTCAAGTCCTCTTGGAAGCCTTACTTCCGTCTATTTTTGGACGATAGCTGTCATTTATAACTCTGCAGGTTTGTGAATTACAGTGCCCCTGAGCTCCTTTCTTCAACTCGATTTCTTGTGACCTGGCCGCAACACCGCAGGATGGCTTCAGGCCCTAATCTGGTTCCGGCCCGGCACGCTGAGCCTTTGGTTAATTCCTCTTCCTGGTGGGAAATGAGAGTTAAATTTGCCCGTCCAGACACCTCCAGCTAGCCTCTCATTGGTTCTCGCTATTCCTGTTCATCTTCTGCAGAAATTGCAAACTGGGCCAAACAGGAGGTTAAAGGCGCTGACTCTCCAAGTGGGGAGAGTGTTAGTAAAGCGTCTGGAATGTTGCACCCGAGTACCAGGGGAGGAAAACTGAGACATATTTGAACACGTCTCCCGTTCACATGGTTGATCATACTTGGGTTCCACATGCATGTTTTAGCTGAAGGAAGAATACCTTAAACCTGGAGAGTTGAGACCCGTGTAATGGGTACCATGCAATATGACTTCAAAGGGTCTTCATTTGCTCACCGAACCTCTCCAATCCTATCACTGCTGCGTTTATGCCCCTGTACACACGCTTGATTCTCTTTTGGAGACATAGCAATCCATAGGTTTAAAGATACTTACTAGTCAGGTACATTCTTAGGCGTTTAATATGGGGTGTTGAGTCCATTTCGTTGAGCAAGGAGTAGCTCTTGTCTATTCCATATTTGGCTTAAGGAACTTTATCTGTGCTCATTTCAATCTCTGGTTTTATGCAGCACCCCAACTCACCTTTCCCCTTAAGCAAGCATAAGTTGGTTTTCTAAATTTGAGACCCTGTTCTGTTTTGGAATGCAGTTCCTGTGTAGCCAAGTTTACATTCCGTGTATTAGTGATATCTTATGATGTTTCTTTTTCTGTGTGACTTATTTCAGTTAGAATCATCGTACCTGAATCCACTCATTATGCTGCTACGGGCCTGATGACATAGATTTCATTGCTGAGTGATACTGCATTGTACGTAAGTACCACAAGTTCTTTATCCATTTTTCACATTCTGTGATATTGAACTTGTAAGGTAAACGAGGTTCTTGTAAACAGAGGCGTCCCAAACTTTGGGGTGGCTGTGTCTTTTTGATTTTAATTTCCCTAAGCTATAGGACCATAAGTGGAAGTGCCCTAGGCTCTGTTGCTTTGTTTTTTAGATGTTTCAGGAAACACCATACACTTCTCCCGAGTGGTTGTTGGCAATTTACATCCCGCCCATCAGCATAACAAGGCTCCCAGTTCTCCATGGCCTGTCCTGCCTTTCTGGATTTTACACTTTTTTCAGATGGCCCTTTTGACCGGGGGGAAGTGAGACTTCATTGTAGTGCAGATTTCCTTTGCAAGCTTGCTTGGTTGGCCAAAAAGGGCGTATGCGTTTTTTCCTGAATATATTCAGGAAAAAACGCATACGCCCTTTTTGGCCAAGTGCATCATTGTGGACGTTCTGCCTCTTTTCCTATGCTTTCAATGCAATTCCAGTCTACCTCCTGAAATCGGTTTCCTGCAATTCTGCCCCGCTTTCAAGTCCTCTTGGCAGCCTTACTTCAGTCTATTTTTGGACGATAGCTGTCATTTATAACTCTGCAGGTTTGTGAATTACAGTGCCCCTGAGCTCCTTTCTTCAACTCGCTTTCTTGTGACCTGGCCGCAACACCGCAGGATGGCTTCAGGCCCTAATCTGGTTCTGGCACGGCACGCTGAGCCTTTGGTTAATTCCTCTTCCTGGTGGGAAATGAGAGTTAAATTTGCCCGTCCAGACACCTCCAGCTAGTCTCTCATTGGTTCTCGCTATTCCTGTTCATCTTCCGCAGAAATTGCAAACTGGGCCAAACAGGAGGTTAAAGGGACTGACTCTCCAAGTCGGGAGAGTGTTAGTAAAGCGTCTGGAATGTTGCACCCGAGTACCAGGGGAGGAAAACTGAGACATATTTGAAAACGTCTCCCGATCACATGGTTGATCATACTCTAGGTTCCCCATGCATGTTTTAGCTGAAGGAAGAATACCTTAAACCTGGAGAGTTGAGACCCGTGTAATGCGTACCATGCAATATGACTTCAAAGGGTCTTCATTTGCTCACCGAACCTCTCCAATCCTATCACTGCTGCGTTTATGCCCCTGTACACATGCTTGATTCTCTTTTGGAGACATAGCAATCCATAGGTTTTACGATACTTACTAGTCAGGTACATTCTTAGGCGTTTAATATGCGGTGTTGAGTCCATTTCGTTGAGCAAGGAGTAGCTCTTGTCTATTCCATATTTGGCTTAAGGAACTTTATCTGTGCTCATTTCAATCTCTGGTTTTATGCAGCACCCCAACTCACCTTTACCCTTAAGCAAGCATAAGTTGTTTTTCTAAATTTGAGACCCTGTTCTGTTCTGTAATTCAGTTCCTGTGTAGTCAAGTTTATATTCCGTGTATTAGTGATATCTTATGATGTTTCTTTTTCTGTGTGACTTATTTCAGTTAGAATCATCGTACCTGAATCCACTCATTATGCTGCTATGGGCCTGATGACACAGATTTCATTGCTGAGTGATACTGCATTGTACGTAAGTACCACAAGTTCTTTATCCATTTTTATCCCTTTTTCACATTCTGTGATATTGAACTTGTACGGTAAACGAGGTTCTTGTAAACAGAGCCGTTCCAAACTTTGGGGTGGCTGTGTCTTTTTGATTTTAATTTCCCTAAGCTATAGGACCATAAGTGGAAGTGCCCTAGGCTCTGTTGCTTTGTTTTTTAGATGTTTCAGGAAACACCATACACATCTCCCCAGTGTCTGTTGGCAATTTACATCCCGCCCATCAGCATAACAAGGCTCCCAGTTCTCCATGGCCTGTCCTGCCTTTCTGGATTTTACACTTTTTTGAGATGTCCCTTTTGACCGGGGGGAAGTGAGACTTCATTGTAGTGCAGATTTCCTTTGCAAGCTTGCTTGGTTGGCCAAAAAGGGCGTATGCGTTTTTTCCTGAATATATTCAGGAAAAAACGCATACGCCCTTTTTGGCCAAGTGCATCATTGTGGACGTTCTGCCTCTTTTCCTATGCTTTCAATGCAATTCCAGTCTACCTCCTGAAATCGGTTTTCTGCAATTCTGCCCCGCTTTCAACTCCTCTTGGCAGCCTTACTTCAGTCTATTTTTGGACGATAGCTGTCATTTATAACTCTGCAGGTTTGTGAATTACAGTGCCCCTGAGCTCCTTTCTTCAACTTGCTTTCTTGTGACCTGGCCGCAACACCGCAGGATGGCTTCAGGCCCTAATCTGGTTCCGGCCCGGCACGCTGAGCCTTTGGTTAATTCCTCTTCCTGGTGGGAAATGAGAGTTAAATTTGCCCGTCCAGACACCTCCAGCTAGCCTCTCATTGGTTCTCGCTATTCCTGTTCATCTTCCGCAGAAATTGCAAACTGGGCCTAACAGGAGGTTAAAGGGACTGACTCTCCAAGTCGGAAGAGTGTTAGTAAAGCGTCTGGAATGTTGCACCCGAGTACCAGGGGAGGAAAACTGAGACATATTTGAACACGTCTCCCATTCACATGGTTGATCATACTCTGGGTTCCACATGCATGTTTTAGCTGAAGGAAGAATACCTTAAACCTGGAGAGTTGAGACCCGTGTAATGGGTACCATGCAATATGACTTCAAAGGGTCTTCATTTGCTCACCGAACCTCTCCAATCCTATCACTGCTGCGTTTATGCCCCTGTACACACGCTTGATTCTCTTTTGGAGACATAGCAATCCATAGGTTTTAAGATACTTACTAGTCAGGTACATTCTTAGGCGTTTAATATGGGGTGTTGAGTCCATTTCGTTGAGCAAGGAGTAGCTCTTGTCTATTCCATATTTGACTTAAGGAGCTTTATCTGTGCTCATTTCAATCTCTGGTTTTATGCAGCACCCCAACTCACCTTTCCCCTTAAGCAAGCATAAGTTGGTTTTCTAAATTTGAGACCCTGTTCTGTTTTGGAATGCAGTTCCTGTGTAGCCAAGTTTACATTCCATGTATTAGTGATATCTTATGATGTTTCTTTTTCTGTGTGACTTATTTCAGTTAGAATCATCGTACCTGAATCCACTCATTATGCTGCTACGGGCCTGATGACATAGATTTCATTGCTGAGTGATACTGCATTGTACGTAAGTACCACAAGTTCTTTATCCATTTTTCACTTTCTGTGATATTGAACTTGTATGGTAAACGAGGTTCTTGTAAATGGAGGCGTCCCAGAATTGGGGTGGCTGTGTCTTTTTGATTTTAATTTCCCTAAGCTATAGGACCATAAGTGGAAGTGCCCTAGGCTCTGTTGCTTTGTTTTTTAGATGTTTCAGGAAACACCATACACTTCTCCCCAGTGGTTGTTGGCAATTTACATCCTGCCCATCAGCATAACAAGGCTCCCAGTTCTCCATGGCCTGTCCTGCCTTTCTGGATTTTACACTTTTTTCAGATGGCCCTTTTGACCGGGGGGAAGTGAGACTTCATTGTAGTGCAGATTTCCTTTGCAAGCTTGCTTGGTTGGCCAAAAAGGGCGTATGCGTTTTTTCCTGAATATATTCAGGAAAAAACGCATACGCCCTTTTTGGCCAAGTGCATCATTGTGGACGTTCTGCCTCTTTTCCTATGCTTTCAATGCAATTCCAGTCTACCTCCTGAAATTGCTTTCCTGCAATTCTGCCCTGCTTTCAAGTCCTCTTGGCAGCCTTACTTCAGTCTATTTTTGGACGATAGCTGTCATTTATAACTCTGCAGGTTTGTGAATTACAGTGCCCCTGAGCTCCTTTCTTCAACTCGCTTTCTTTTGAGCTGGCCGCAACACTGCAGGATGGCTTCAGGCCCTAATCTGGTTCCGGTACGGCACGCTGAGCCTTTGGTTATTTCCTCTTCCTGGTGGGAAATGAGAGTTAAATTTGCCCGTCCAGACACCTCCAGCTAGCCTCTCATTGGTTCTCGCTATTTCTGTTCATCTTCCGCAGAAATTGCAAACTGGGCCAAACAGGAGGTTAAAGGTGCTGACTCTCCAACACGGAAGAGTGTTAGTAAAGCGTCTGGAATGTTGCACCCGAGTACCAGGGGAGGAAAACTGAGACATATTTGAACACGTCTCCCGTTCACATGGTTGATCATACTCTGGGTTCCACATGCATGTTTTAGCTGAAGCAAGAATACCTTAAATCTGGAGAGTTGAGACCCGTGGAATGGGTACCATGCAATATGACTTCAAAGGGTCTTGATTTGCTCACCGAACCTCTCCAATCCTATCACTGCTGCGTTTATGCCCCTGTACACACGCTTGATTCTCTTTTGGAGACATAGCAATCCATAGGTTTTAAGATACTTACTAGTCAGGTACATTCTTAGGCGTTTAATATGGGGTGTTGAGTCCATTTCGTTGAGCAAGGAGTAGCTCTTGTCTATTCCATATTTGGCTTAAGGAACTTTATCTGTGCTCATTTCAATCTCTGGTTTTATGCAGCACCCCAACTCACCTTTCCCCTAAGCAAGCATAAGTTGGTTTTCTAAATTTGAGACCCTGTTCTGTTCTGTAATTCAGTTCCTGTGTAGCCAAGTTTACATTCCGTGTATTAGTGATATCTTATGATGTTTCTTTTTCTGTGTGACTTATTTCAGTTAGAATCATCGTACCTGAATCCACTCATTATGCTGCTATGGGCCTGAGGACATGGATTTCATTGCTGAGTGATCCTGCATTGTACGTAAGTACCACAAGTTCTTTATCCATTTTTCACTTTCTGTGATATTGAACTTGTATGGTAAACGAGGTTCTTGTAAACGGAGGCGTCCCAAACTTTGGGGTGGCTGTGTCTTTTTGATTTTAATTTCCCTAAGCTATAGGACCATAAGTGGAAGTGCCCTAGGTTCTGTTGCTTTGTTTTTTAGATGTTTCAGGAAACACCATACACTTCTCCGGAGTGGTTGTTGGCAATTTACATCCCGCCCTTCAGCATAACAAGGCTCCCAGTTCTCCATGGCCTGTCCTGCCTTTGGATTTTACACTTTTTTCAGATGGCCCTTTTGCCCGGGGGGAAGTGAGACTTCATTGTAGTGCAGATTTCCTTTGCAAGCTTGCTTGGTTGGCCAAAAAGGGCATATGCGTTTTTCTTGAATATATTCAGGAAAAAACGCATACGCCCTTTTTGGCCAAGTGCATCATTGTGGACGTTCTGCCTCTTTTCCTATGCTTTCAATGCAATTCCAGTCTACCTCCTGAAATCGCTTTCCTGCAATTCTGCCCTGCTTTCAAGT